>NC_083615.1:1126575-1151575 GCF_963584025.1 Labrus mixtus | reverse complement strand
TTTTTTGTTCTACCTTAATATATTCAGCCAGCGGTTCAATAGATAGTACGAACATCAATGATGACAATGGATCCCCTCGTCTGGTAACTTTTGAGATCTTAAAAATACATTTACATTACTCCATTAACTCTAACTCTGGCATTAGGCTGCTTGTTCATAGCTTTCAACCAGCGTATAAAGTTGGTGTGAAGTCCAAATTTACTTCTGGTTTCAAACAGATAGGTTGGTTGTTAATCTTCATGTCAAACACTTTTTTAATTCCAGCTCATCACAGACCGACTCTTTACAAACTGACAGATGTTTACAGACACTTAAATGTCTGCTGTGTCTGTTTAGCGTCTTTTTAATGTCCGTCTTTTCTCCCTTATTAAACTCTGCTAATGTTGAGAAGTTTCACTGAAGTCTGATCCAGTCAATTAGTGATATTTGATAAGGGGGCGTGTCTGTCCGTAAAAAGACTTCCTGGAAGGCTGGTCTCAAGTTTCCTCGATCCTCTGTGCTGAAAATAAGAGACCTGAGACGTCCATCAACATGGCGGCACAGAACGACTTCCGGTTCAAGCGACGAAAAATAAGAGACATGAGGAGTAGCCATTCAGATTCAGAGCAGTTAGACATTCTTCATCAAACTGATTAGAGCAAAGTTAATGTTTGTTATTTTTCTGTTATTTGAAGTCAGAATAAATTCAGTTTAATGATCTCTGAAATATGACGTGAAGTTCTGTTAACTTTGCACCAAACAAAGAAATGTTCTTCAGAGGGACACTTTTTCATTTCCCTGTGAGGACACTTGAGATAAATCACTTGAACCTTTACATCAGTAAACGTTGAATCAGCACTTCCTCTTTCCCCTGAGTGTGTTTAGGTCTTAACATGACCTGTGCTCAGGTGTGTTGGTGGGGCGTTGCTGTCTCAGGGGGCAGAAAGCAGCTGCACCATGGACCAACAAAAACCTGCTCTAAAGTCATGGTGCAGTATTTCCATGCTATTTAAAGGCTCCATTAGTAAGATGGTGAGATGCACAGACACAGACAGGTTCACATTGTTCTTCCACAAGGCTCGTAACACACACAGGGACAGATTACACACAGCACACCTGTGAGACACTGCAGTTCATCCAGGTGGAAATAACTCTTTAAAGTGTGTTTAATGTCTGCTGTTATTTCTGTCCCAAAAGGCCGAGAAAATCAGAAACTGCTGCTGCTAGATTTAAACACAGTTTACATGAATCAACAGTAAACACATCACTCAACTGTCTCTGACATGATGATGATGCCTTCAAGGACTCTCAGTAAACACATCACTCAACTGTCTGTGACATGATGATGATGCCTTCAAGGACTCTCAGTAAACACATCACTCAACTGTCTGTGACATGATGATGATGCCTTCAAGGACTCTCAGTAAACACATCACTCAACTGTCTGTGACATGATGATGCCTTCAAGGACTCTCTGTAAACACGTCACTCAACTGTCTGTGACATGATGATGCCTTCAAGGACGATCAGTAAACACGTCACTCAACTGTCTCTGACATGATGATGCCTTCAAGGACTCTCAGTAAACACATCACTCAACTGTCTGTGACATGATGATGATGCCTTCAAGGACTCTCAGTAAACACATCACTCAACTGTCTGTGACATGATGATGATGCCTTCAAGGACTCTCAGTAAACACATCACTCAACTGTCTGTGACATGATGATGCCTTCAAGGACTCTCTGTCCCTTTAAGCTTCAAGTCACCAACACGAGTGACCACGAGAGCTGAAAGGTGGCGTGCTACTTTACACGCCCACTTCACTTCTGAGCAGGACTGAAGACCCTGCTGCTCTTCATACTGGATGTTCTGTATCACTGATAATCAGAATAATCATGATAACGATGATATTATATGATCAGAATAATCATGAAGTCTCTCTCAGAGTCTAATCTCTCATTTATCTCTTTTTATATCAACAGCTGGTGGTGGAGTCATTAAAGAGAGGATCCTGCTGATCACAGAGCTGGAAGCAGCAGCTGGTGTGTTGGTGAGTCTTTAACTGGGCTGTGTTACTGGGAGACTGACGGACCAATCACAGCGCAGATGACTCTCAGTGCTGCAGTCTGAGCTGCTCTGAGATCAGCTCCACCGTCACACACAGGACCATGACCTCGGACATTTTTCTATTCTCATATTCTGAATTTAAACTGCTTCATGACTCAACGACCGAAGATGAACTCTTTGATTTGGATATAAATGTTTCTGTTGCAGCGCCACCCTGTGGACGTGTAGTGGTGCAGGTTATTCATTGACTCATATTCACAGATAACAGTAGAAGTTGATTCCACCTGTGCAAGTTAAAGTGTGAAGTTGTGCTTTTAACCACGAGTCGTTGGTCGTCTGATAATAAATCAGTCGTCTCTTTGTTGGATCAAAACAAAGAGGAGGCTTCACTGAGTTTTTAAAAGAACTACAAACAGGATGTCTGGATCCAGGTGCAGAGTCAGCACCTGAATATTTGATGTAATATGAGATGATATAAAAAGAGCTGAATAACATGCAGACTCAATCATTGATATTCATTCATCATGTCAGGGTAACAACGGACACGTTATCAAACTATCTTTATTTTTAACTTCTGATGTTTATTACACTTTGATGTTTGAACCTTCTGTTTTTATTATCTCAGGATTTTAAATAGAAATTAATTCAATCTGTGGAGGGTTTTATTTGAATAATAATTCATGTTTAGGTTCTGTTGCTGCTATCACTGCTTTCTGCCAGCAGGTGTCACTGTTTCCACAGTTTTCTCCCAGACTGATCGATCTGAAGACATTATTTCTCTGTCTGCTCTCTGTCATTTTCTTCTCCGCTTGTATTTGAAATAAAACTTTCCACAAAGATCCACACATTTGTCCTTCTCCCCCCTCACCTAACTCTCTACTCTTTATTTCAATCAGTAAAGGTGCGGTCTCTGTTAGTGAAAGTGTTCTGAGACAGACTCACGTTTCATTCAGCTCCACAGTGTGATATTGTCCACACCAACATGCTGCTTCTACACAGAATTAGAGTAGAATGTGGTATTAAATAAATATAGTAAATTGTATAAATATATCTGATTTTTAAAGATTGTAAAATGATTTATTTCCTTTGCTTTCACATGATCACGTCTTAAGGACTCACATAGCACTGACATAGGTTCTCCACCAGGGGGAGCTGCAGCATTACACTCTCTATAATGAGACATCCAGTTGAACGTGATTACAGAGAAACAAAAGATAATGGGCCTCATTCACTAACAGAAATGTGTTTAAACCGTGCGTACGAACGTTTGAAGCACAGAATCAGGGTGCTCATCTATCAACAGTGTGTGAGCACGGATCTGTGAGTAATGAGTGTGTAAGAACATTCCCACACAAAGAGTGGAATTTATCAACTTGTTCTTTGACTTAGAAATGTGTGTAAATATAAGCACAGCTCTGAGCATGCTTACACACAGAATCTAGAGGTAGAACATTGAAACTACAAATAAAAAGCACCACGAGTGTCACAGCACGCCAGAATCCATCTCAACCTAGATGCATGTTCCCAGTTTTTTTTAATTCAAAACACAAAATAAGTGATTTTGTGCAGTTTGAAACAGACCCGTTGCCTAATTGGTGTGAAAACCTTAAAAAGTCGTCTGTGACAGGCGTTACTTTGAAATGTTACATCATGGCTGGTTTTGCATTATTAGATGATTTGGTGAAGCGTGCGCTCCGCAGTAAGTTCAAAAGAGCGCACTGATCCGTTTGGTCCAGCTTGTTCTGTTGGGAGAGCGTCACTGTTTGATTAATCCCCCAGAGAGAGCTGTGCCCCCGACCACGCTGTAAATGTTCAAGGGTGAAATTGTGGAGCAGATACTTCTGGCTTTTGTGCCGTGATGCGTTGTTATTTTTTGCACTGAACTTATTATCAAACTTCATCTTGGTGTTTTCTCCTCTGACCTGTCACCTTCTCTCATGCTGCATTTGTTCTTTTGTTAGTAACTTCGACTAAGTGAAAAGACTAATCATTTATCTGGGTCACTTAGCGCGAGAGTTACTAACCTTATTTTATCTCTTTATTTATTTATCTATTTATTCATTTCCCTTTTTTATTCAACCTCTTCCACTTCCATTCCTGTTGTTATGAAGCTCCTTTTCTTTGCTCTCGTAGTCATTATTCCAGCGAGGTAAATATATTCAGGTGGTTTTTAAAGAGGTGTGTTGTTACCATAAATGGTTCATTGGAGGCGTTTCTGAATGTAAATGTCCCTGAACGTGTGCGAGCCTGCAGGTTAAGAACATGGGATTTATCAACACTGATTACCTACCGATGTGAGTACGATCGCTGTCAGCATGGTTGATAAATACAGATTTTTTCTGTACTTTAGCACATTCTAAATGTCATTTGTAAGACAGAATTTAGAACACTTTCTATTCACTGTTGATAAATGAGGCCCCTGGGCGCCTTGCCAGTGAGGAGCATTCTAACGGCCTCATTGACCTCTGCTCAGGTTAGTGCTAAGGCTTCCCCCGGATCGTCACACTCTGCCTCCTCTTCAGAGAACGTGTTGTCTGGGTTCAGGAGACACAAAGCCTCCATGCAGAGGACTGAGGAGACATCTGCACAGGTTGATGTGCATGGATTTCTTTCAGGGAATAAAAAGTTTGCATTGAAGACAGACAGATAGACACAGATGGAAACGTGTTCTTGTTTAGTTGCTAAATTAAACCAAACATCCAAATCAGGTCAAATTTAAAGGTCACGTATTTAAAATCCACTTCACCATGTTCCTCTAGTCTGTCTACAAACCCCCCAATGATGAGAAAAGTCCATCCTCTCCGTCTTTTACCTGCTTCACTTTTCAGAAAATGTGTGCTCAAACAGGCCGTTTGGAGATTTTCCCTTCATGACATCACAAAGGGCAGTAGCCCCTCCCCCAGGTGGGTGACACTCCCACAGCTAGGTGTTTGTTCTGAACCTCTGAGTCTGCCTTCTCACCGTAAACAATAGGACATGGAGCGAGAAAGACTGAGTACACCCAAGCCCTTCCAGAGAGGGGGCGTGGTCAGACACAACTCATTTACATATTTAAAGGTACAGACACAGAAACAGCCTGTTCTGAGCAGGGCTGAAATAGAGGGGTTTAGACTTTCAGAGAGACTCTTATGACCACACAGCTTGGCCTTTTGGATTATTTGTCTTCAACACAACAGCCATACAGACCCTCACCTTACTTTAAAGATTCTTCAAATCTCCAAATTTTGATTATTTTCCTTATTAATACATTTCTTTATTAATTAGTATACCCACGTGTCTCCCATCTGTGAGACCCGGGCGGTGATGGGGTGGTACACAAAATATCACTGATTATGATTTTATTGTCTTTTTTTTAGAGCAGCTGAAAAGAAGAAAACAGATTCCTGATAGAGAGAGACATTTAAATGAATCAGTAGAAGAAGAACCTGAGTTCTGTTTTTTTTACATTTTAAGAGATAAGCTCATCTCCATCGACCCCCTATTGGGGAAAATTACTAAAAAATAATTATGTTTGAAAGCTTGAAAGACAACAGTTTAAAAATACATTTAAAGATATAAAAGGTGAATATATAGGTACGTTATTTACATCTACTGTTTTTGATACACATTCATGTATCAGAAAAGTATTATTGATTCGTATGTGACATAAATAATGGGAAACTTTGTCAGCGGAACCTTGATTTTCTGAACAAGAGATCGATTCAAGTAAAAATCGGTGATGAAATATCTAAAAAGTATGTTGTAGAGAATGGAACACCACAGGGAAGTGTGATAAGTCCGATTGTATTTTTATGATAAATGATATATTTGATAATATCCCAACAGATATAGGAAGATCATTGTTTGCGGATGATGGATCATTGTGGAAAAAAGGAAAGAATATACAATTTATTGTAAATAAAATTCAGAAAGGGATCAGTTTAGTTGAGAAGTGGGGATTAAAGTGGGGATTTAAATTTTCTGTGGAAAAAACAAAGATCATGTTCTTTTCTCGAAAGAAAATTGGGGAGAATATTGGGTTGACATTGTATGGAAATAAGGTAGAACGAGTTGACTCATTTAGTTTTTTAGGGGTATTTTTTGATGTCCGGTTGACATGGAAGGAACACATAAGGAATATTGTTGATAAATGCAAAAAAGTAATAAATGTAATGAGATGTCTTGTAGGAATGGATTGGGGAGCTGATGTTGCTGCCTTAAAATATATATATGTGGTGTTAATTAGAACTAGGATTGAGTATGGGAGTGTGGTATATGGATCTGCAGCAAAGACAACACAGTTAGAAATGATTCAGGCACAGGCTCTTAGGATATGTATTGGGGCAGTGAAATCATCTCCAATATGTGCACTTCAGGTAGAAGTAGGAGAGATGCCACTATGTTTAAGGAGGAAACAGAGGTGTTTTCAGCTCTGTGTCCCGCTCACTATTGAAAAAGGGCATAACTTATACAGTTAGGGATAATCCTCATAAAATCTAATTTCTTGTGCTATTTTAAAATGAAGTAATTACAAATATGAGTACACTTACACTCACATACTCTAGATGTATAAAATATTCAATATTCTTAATTTTTCAGTGGTTACACCACTTGACATTTTTATGTCCATTCTGTCTTACCTTTTGGAAAAAATGGTGTAAATGTAATTTTAAAAAACACAAAACCAACATGAATACAAATCTCACATTTTAATGAACCTGATGCATGCTTTCAAAGTGTGTTTTTAAAAGATTTTTGAATTGGTCATCTGAACAACCCTTATTTGTCACTGACCCTTATTTTTATTTTTTGATTGTATTTTGATAAACTTTATTAATCCTTGAGGGAAATTCGTTATTTTTAGGGACATGCTTCTCACACACATAGGCCCGAATCATGAATGCATGCACAAACAGGACCTGTGGACATGCAATGGTGGAGAGATGTCAGGGTGGGGCTGCTACAAGCTGCTAAGCAGAGGGTGCACCAGAGCAGTTGGGGGTTTGGTGCCTTGCTCCGGGGCGCCTCGGCAGTGCTCGGGAGGTGCCCTGGTGCCTCTCCAGCTACCAGACCAACTTTGGGATTTGGTCCATACCGGGACTTGAGCCGGCGACCCTCCGGTTCCCAACCCAAGTCCCTACGGACTGAGCTACTGCCGCCCAAATTTAATGTTTCTTTGTTTCTTCAGCTTGTTGTACAAAGTGGAGATAGCGATGTATTAATAATATCCACATCCGTGATTTAAATGTTCTGCTTTGACTTGTGTCAACAACACCGGATAAACTTCTTTACGGCTCACCGTGAGCCGTTTATCGACGGTCCTCTGTGTGCTGTGTTGCTCGTCAATACAAAGCACCACACATCCACCTGTCCACCTTTAATACTAAAGTGTAGATGTCAAACTGTTTGCAGGGGGAAACTGAAATTTACAGAGCAAAAAGTGAAATAGTAAACGGATGCAGTGTGGACAGCCAGTGTGTGGGACGCCACACAACATATTAAATAGTAAAGGTCGGGTAAAAAATCAATACAGTATTGTATCGCAACATTTTATGTGGCGATATTATATAGTCTCATGGCAGCCAAGTATTCATATTTTTAATATGATGTTTTATTTATGCTTTTTTATTTTTTAACTGTTGAAGGGGTTGCACAATTCATTTTGAACAAGTTGTATTGTTAAGAATTCATGTTCAAGTTCAATTAGACTGAAATACAAATAAAAAGACTGACGTGAGACGAACAGACTGAGAATTTGATCTTATTTGACAACATGATTCTTGATTTAGTTTAGTGTAGTGGATATAATATGCAGTTCAAAAGCTTAATCGAAATATATTGTATCGCAATTCTCAGCATATCGAAAAATGTTTAAAATCGCAAAAGAATCGTATTGTGTCTCAAGTATCGGGATAATATCGTATTGTGGGGACTCTAGTGATTCCCACCTCTAACATATAGCGCTCGCTGGTTGTTGTTAGAGGGGGAGTGGCCTATTCAAGACAGGGCATTAAAAAAATAATAATAATTACACCTAGGCTGACTACTTTCATAAAACTGTTTTGGTAACATTAACATCCTCACGTCAATTGATTCACTCGTTATCCAAAACATTTTAATCAATTATATATTTATAATAAAATTACGTAATCCAATGGCAGTTAAGTGTTCGAATACTGTTATTATTTTTTAATTATTTTTATATTATGTCTTCAAAAAAATAGATTATACGAGAAAAAAGACCAGATAAAAAGACTTCTGATAATGTCTAAATGTTTATCTTATGTTGTGTGCCTTATGTTTATTCTCCTTTTCTTTTCTGTACTGATGTTGTTGTTAGGCGCTGAATCCATCAATAATATAATTTCTTTGTTTATTTCAGAAAATGAAAGATCAAGTATGGAGAGGGCAATGGGTGTGTAAGAAGATAGTCCGTGCTTTTTCTTACAGCTGAAAGAAAAGGAAGCATTAGTGAAGGTGCAACACATGGCACCTTCACATGTTTAAAGTGGATTTTGTTTGCAATAAGGAGATGTTAGTTCTTTTATTTCCACTGTTTTAGAGAAGTTGATTTTTACTTTAAAGCTAAAATGTGAAATTTTCAATTCTGATGCTTTGATTTCAGTTCAAATATTCAATAAGTATCCATAAATATTTCATCTGTGTGTGTTTCCTTCATTTCTTTAAAATCATAAAACTATGAAACACTCTTTCATTAGAAAAACCTATTCCAGCTATAACAGTTGAGCATATGTCAGTGAACTATGAGGGCAAAAAACAATAACAAAATAATCGTTCATGAATCATAATCAAAGTAAATTGTTCAATTAATCGTGATGTTGATTTGAGGCCCAGCCCTATCACTCAGATCAACGTCTACTATTCTTCTTTTAATGTTTCTAACATCTAATAGACAATTAAAAAGTTATCTGTCACAATGAAATATTGACACGTTATGACCTGTTTCTGTCTGAAAGTCTGTGAAATAAAACATACATAAAATGTATTTTAAAAGACTGAAATGACTTCCTGTTTGTGCCCACCTGAACAACTTTAACACTGACTTCTTTTCACTCAGATACTGAATTGGGATATAATGTCAGTGTATTTATTTTACACCATGAAGATACATTTTCCTCTGATCCATGGATCACATGTTGCCCGGTACCATGCGGGGTGATCTGAACAGATCATGGATCATCTGGGAACTGTTTCTCCACACGTCTGACATCCACAACATTGCTGAAGGTAGGTGATCCCAGCTTACTTTTTTAAGTTTTCTGACTGACTATCTCAACCTAGTTAGCTTGAATTAATGCATTTTACTGTGAGCTCAGCAGAGAGGTCATGAAGAAACCTGAACTGATGATGGTTAACCATTCATTTCATTTCTAGTAACAAGGGGAGGAGAAACTCTGAGCTGATAAGGGTTTCCAATAAAACAATAAAACTGAAAGTTTCTGTCAGTCGGAGCTAAGACTCCATTTTGAGTCGACAGAGCAGAAGGACAAACATCTGAGACGGGGTGAGTTTAATTCAACATTATTCTGACTTTACTGTTAAAACCTCAGGTTAATATTGAGTAATACACTTTGAATAGAAAAGCAAAGGAAACAGATCAGATACAGTACGGGATCAGCTCTGTGAATGTGGAGTACTTGTTGTTTCTCAGCTTTTGTTTGAAAAGTAAAGTCAAGTAAAAGTTATGTAGCTAAAAATCTAAATCGTCCTTAATCAGAGATGTTTGTCATGACTCCTGCGGTCTAAACTAGCAGTCAGCGTTACTGGTTTTCTCTCAGGTTAAATAAAGTCCTGAGGACGACAGTGCTTATGTTCCACAGTATTTAATTTCATAAGCTAGATATTCGCCACTTCCTCAAAGTAGATATTAAAAAATAATGCATCCTAATAAAATGTAATCACTAAATACAGCCTCAATAAAACATCTATCTGAGCAAAGGTCGGTTTAATGACAGGGTTTGATCCCTACAGGCATGAAGGACTTTGTTTTATATCCCTCTAGATATCAAACTGTTGGTCCAAAGGTCATGATTTCTGTTAAATATTAACATTTTGCTTTAAGGTTTGAGGTTTGAGGTTCAAGACCTTGTTATTGTCATTATTCAGTGCAGGATTGAAGAGACACAGGAAGGATAATTGAAAGACATTTATATTAAATCCTAAAACTAGACCAGGGTCAAACACCAAGCAGGGAGTCACATCAGACGGACAAATAAGATGAAGATACAAACAAGCTGCACTGATGTGTTGGATCAGGTACTAAAGGAGACGGGAAGAGAGGCAGAGTCACATTAAGGATCACTTCAGGGGGCGTTGGTATCCAAGTGGTTATTGCGCACGCCCAATTAATCCAACCTGTAGTTCTTTCCCACATCTCATTCCCCACTCTCTCTCTACCTGCTTTCTGAATCTCCAATAAAGACATAAAAGGACCACAGTAAGGACCACCGCCCAGGAAGCTGAACTACATTAGTTTTGTATTTCAGCTGGATGTCAGCGTGGTACTGTAATCTCTGTTCAGTTTAAATCTAAGCCTGCTGTACGGGTTGTGCCTGTTAGTATTTATTTTCACATAATCATTCACTTTAATCATTTTGTGGATATATCATTTTAAATCTGTCGACCATCTAAGGGTCATTGGTTTAGGTCTGTGTGGATGTAACAGTTTGTGTAAGACTCTCATAGCAGCAGATCTATTTTTGGAGAGGAGCCGAGTGTATGTTGTGAGTTTAAATGACTTCAATGTAGATATCTGACAGTTTCAAGTGAAGGTAATGTCACCTCTCTAGCCTTTTAGAAGTGTTCCCAAATGGTAAAAGAATTTGTAGGCTGTACCAGCTAACAGAATATAACAGGACCGTTAACATGTAAAGTTAACAGACCTCGCTCTGCCACTGTGGTCGGTAGGTTGAGCAAATTCACCCGCCACTGCAAAAAGACACCCGTATGTGACGAGTGCTGATTTCCAACCCTGTTTTATACAGTTCTAGTTGTACAAATGTCCTAAAGGTCATGGTTGCTGTTAAATACTAACATGTTAGTTTAATGTTTAAAGTTTAAGACTCAATGTCTTGTTATTGACATTATTCAGGGCAGATCAGACGGACAAATCATGTTAGGATCAAAACAAACTGCACTGAGGTGCTGCATCAGGTACTTAGGCAGACAGGAAGGAAGAGAAAATCTAATTAAGGATCACATCAGGTAATGAGATGTGGAGACTTGACCATTTCTGTCTTTCACATTTTTCCTGCTTGTGTCTCACCTGTTTGTTATTTTGTCCTCAGGTTGTTTTACCTGTATGAACGTCTTTTATTGTCCTCTGATCAATCTGGAGATCAGAAGATGAGTGATCGAGGGGACAAAGAGAACAGCTGGACAGAGCAGAGTCTCCTCTGTCCAGCTGTCTCTCTATGAAGAGTGACTGGTCTAAAGGTGAACCTCTAGACTTCAGTAATGAACCAGGACCCTCAGATCAGAAGATGAGTGATCGAGGAGACAAAGAGGAGGACAGAGCAGAGTCTCCTCTGTCCAGCTGTCTCTCTATGAAGAGTGACCAGTCTAAAGGTTTTCCTCTAGACTTCAGTCTTGAACCAGGACCCTCAGATCCACAGTAAGAGAACTTTTTTTAATCACCAAACTGTCAAGCTAAAAAAAGAGTCCTGAACACCATAATGTGTTGATTTTCTTGTTTTTAATCATCAACCTGCACACAGTGATCATACAGAGAAAGTCACTGAACTCATAACAACATACTAAGGATTATATATATGTATTATATGTTTATAGATAAGATAATATGATTTCAGTATTGACTCTTTGGTTGTGTATCTAGTCGTCTTCTCTGTGATTCTGCAGGAAGAAGTCTTTTAAACTGATCCTGAAGTTTAGTGAGATCTGCTGTGATCGTTTTCTTTGAATCATTTTTTCTGTTGTGTCCACTCTTTGTTTGTCTTTTTTTATTTTTTTAACATGACTACACAATGAGATCTTTTTTTTTTTTACTGAAGTACAGTAACATCCAGTGTAAGATGCACTTTTAATACCTGTTTTTTTATCTTAAAAGTTGTCTGGGTCTTATACAAAGGTGCATCTAATATACCAGTATAACATGTTGACACATGAGCCATCATTACCGCGGGTGCAGAAGTCACCATCACTGTGTGACCGGATGCGATTAAAAAACCATCCCCATTCATTGGGCCTGATTTACTAAAGGTTTGTGTGTCTTAAAACGTGTGCAAACTTGATACCACCAGCTAAAAATGTGTTAACTGATCTACTAACGGTGCGCTGTGAGGATTGAATCTTTCATATGAGCAAAACAACACGCATTGTCCATTTAGTACGTTTGACTTAATGAATATTCAATATGGGGCGTTTCTGTCCTAGAAAGGAGAAAATGTAAATAAGTTAAGTTAGTACACGCATTGTGATTTACCAAGCCTGACAAAAACTGAGGTGATTGTGACGGTGTCTGAATTTAACACCTTTGAAAAGAACGTGCTAACCCAGGAGACCAGTGTTACACACAACAGACTGCTGTTATTGAAGTTAGGAGGAGACATAGGCACAATCAAAGAAGGCATACAGATCATGTTATTCCCCACACATGTTAATAAGTTTGGAATGACAGCAGGAAACACCATGATTAAACTATATTGTTGCCTATTTAAACAAAACTGAACATTCACAGCCTCTGCATTCTAAAGAATTTCAACATTGATGTTTATTTCTTCCTATTTCCCTCTTCTCACCAACATTTTATTTTAAACTTGGGATTTCTTTTTTCTCGGGTTGTGCATCTCTCCCCCAGCTCGTGCGCTCCTCTCCATAGTGCGCTCGTCTCCTCCCTCTACAGCCCGCTGCTGCTACGCTTGGATGGGGGGACCTCACCACTGCTTGTACCCCCGTCTTCGATACCTCTTTCCAGAGCATTTATGTCCGATCAGACACAGCGCTGGCCAGCTGTCTGGTGCTCAACAATGTGCCGAGTGTCGCGCCTGACACAGCTCACACCTCCTGCACAATGTATGACAATTCATCTTCAAAAGATGAAGAAAAGAGAGGCCCTGTTTAATGCCCAGGTTTTCTTATAAGCCAAATTGTCTTTTTGTAATATTCAGTTTTATCTGCTAGAACTCAAAAATACTGTACGTTCATTTACCTCTTCCACTGATACCTATTTTGCGCTTGCAGTCGTCCTGCTTTCCGTCCAAACTCTCCATGACGTAAACCAGTAGAACACACAAAAGTCTAACTTAAATAGTACCGCCTCCACAAGGTTTGCACCTGGTGTCATTCACGCAAATTTTCTGAGTAGATCACCCGAAAAGCACACACTCACCAAACGTGCAATTTTTTTGGAGTGAACACACAATTTAGTCCTCTTTACTTGGGACCTTAGTAAATCAGGCCCTCAGTGTATTAAGAGCTGATTGCACGCTGTTCTGGGAAAGACAGCGACACAGACCAGTCTGACTGCACTACTTTTTCAAAACTTTTCCCTCAAGAGGTCATAATAATGAATTTACAGAAAACTGTAGGATATTGTTCCATAAATAAACCTTGTTGAATGCTCTTTTGATTGAAAGAGTCCTTTATTAAAGTTAAAGTGAAACAAGCGGAGTCGGGCAGAGAGCTCGCAAGCTAGGGGTCTCTGCTTCACAACTTTCCCTGCAGGCTGAGAGCTCGACTACCGTACTGTAGCTGGTAGGAGAGCAGACTCCACAAAGAGAAAACAGACTAAAAGGGTGACAGAGCTGAACAGTAACTGCAGGTTTTGGACTTTGCTGAACACAATAAAAACTGTCACGCAGGAAGACAGTGTAAACTTTATTTTCTCTCTGAGAGACCTTCAAAAACACAGCTCGTCTTATACCAGTGCAACTTATATTTAGGATTTTATGTTTTTTTTAAACTCCTGCACATGCTCAGTGTGCAGGTCATGACACAGCTCCTGCACATGCTCAGTGTGTAGGTCATGACACAGCTCCTGCACATGCTCAGGGTGTAGGTCATGACACGGCTCCTGCACATGCTCAGTGTGTAGGTCATGACACAGCTCCTGCACATGCTCAGTGTGTAGGTCATGACACAGCTCCTGCACATGCTCAGTGTGCAGGTCACGACACGGCTCCTGCACATGCTCAGTGTGTAGGTCATGACACGGCTCCTGCACATGCTCAGTGTGTAGGTCATGACACGGCTCCTGCACATGCTCAGTGTGCAGGTCACGACACGGCTCCTGCACATGCTCAGTGTGTAGGTCATGACACAGCTCCTGCACATGCTCAGTGTGCAGGTCACGACACGGCTCCTGCACATGCTCAGTGTGTAGGTCATGACACGGCTCCTGCACATGCTCAGTGTGCAGCTCTCTATAAAGCTGATTAATAACTTTTCAAAGGTCTCAGGTCTCAACCTAAATATTAAACATTTGAACTTATGGCTGTTAAAGATTGTAATGTTCCCCATATTTGTAATAATCCAGTGAATCACCAGGTCACATACCTGAGAGTAGTTATCACCAAGGAGCAAAATATAAGGTGCACCTTAAATTTGAATCCCATCGTTGATAAAACTCTTGTTTACAAAGAGATTTATCTCTGAGACGAAGGACCTTGCTCTCAAAAGCTGAGGGCATTTCCAGACTCACTAATCCGGCTCTATCTTTGGATGTTGACTAAAATGTAACCAAAAGATTTGATTATATGTTGTTTAACTTTCTGTGGAAAAACAAAATACATTATGTTAAAAAGAACGTGACAATAAACACGAGTCAATGTGGGGGCTTGAACTTTTTAGACTTCACAGCTCTTAACATTCAAAGTGAACAGGCTGAAACATTTTTAAATAACCCAACATCTCTATGGAATATGATTCCTAATTATGTTTTTTCTAAAGTTGGTGGCCTGGAATTTTATTACTGTGCAACTATAATATCAGTAAAATCCTGATCAAACTATCCAACTTCTATAAACAGATACTCTTGACTTGGTCTCTCATCTTGAAACATAACTTCTCTCCACACAGATATTACATCTGGAACAATAAGGACATTCTCTACAAAAATGAATCCCTGTTTTTTGAAAACTGGTTGTAAATAACATCACACTTGTAGGTCAGTTATTGGACTCAGATGGTAGACTCTATGGTTACACAGACAGACTTCTGCACATGCTCACTGCAGAGGACATGGCACACCTTTTTAAAACTCTGCTTTTTGTGGCTCTATTTGATTTAGTCCACCACTGGTTTCTAAATGTCAGTCTCAGTTTTCACAGCTTTATGATTTCCCTTATCTCCACAGAATAACAAAGGGGTCTGTTTCTGTGGAGGAGCAGCTGTCCAGCTGTGCTTTGTGTCAGGACGTCCTAAGAGATCCAGTTTCTACCAGATGTGGACACTGGTTCTGTAGACAGTGTCTCACCTCATACTGGGACCAGTCCACTTCATCAGGAGAGTCTTCCTGTCCCCAGTGTGGAGAACGAGGACTGCAGATATCCAGTAAGTCCAGCACTGTAATAAGTAAGACTGAAGTCATTGTGTCTAAAAACCATCAATCAATCAACTTTTATTTGTATAGCGTCAACTCATAACAAGTGTTATCTTGAGACACTTTACAAGAAGCAGGTAAAATACCTTACTCATTGTTATCGAGTAAAACAAGACAAAGCAGTTAGTATTTTCATTGATATATAGTTAAATGAAACATTTACATTTTATCTGATTCTTGTTGTCAGTTTATAGTCAGTATATTTTATTTCTCTTGTAGCAGTACACATTTATTACACAGATGTTTTTGTGTCATGCAGTTTGCTTAATGTGTAATAATAAAAATTGTGTATTTGATCATTTTATAAATCCAGTCTCAGGATATGTTTCTTTTCTTTCAGCAGATAGAGGTCTGCAGGAGGTTACAGATGAACATAAGATCAGTCTGAGGAGGAGATGTGAACATGTGACTGAAGGAAGTGATGAAACAGGAAGTAGAACCCTCCTCAACAGGATCTACACTGAGCTCTACATCACAGAGGGACAGAGTGAAGAAGTGAACACCCAACATGAGGTGAGACAGCTTGAGACAGACTCTAAAAAGAAGACCCTCCATGAGACTCTAATCAAGTGCCAGGACATCTTTAAAGCCTTCCCCGACCAACAGAACCAAAAGACAGAAGCTCAACCCGACCAACAGAAGCAAAAGACAGAAGCTCAACCCGACCAACAGAAACAAAAAACAGAAGCTCAACCCGACCAACAGAAACAAAAAACAGAAGCTCAACCCGACCAACAGAAACAAAAGACAGAAGCTCAACCCGACCAACAGAAACAAAAGACAGAAGCTCAACCCGACCAACAGAAACCCATCAGAGTGGTTCTGACAAACGGCGTCGCTGGTGTTGGAAAAACCTTCTCAGTGCAGAAGTTCACTCTGGACTGGGCAGAGGGCTCAGAGAACCAAGACCTCAGTCTAGTGATCCTGCTTTCATTCAGGGAGCTGAACTTGATCAGAGATAAGGAGTACAGTCTTCTTGAGCTGCTCCGTGTTTTCCATCCAACATTACAGAAGGTCACAGCAGAGACGCTCGCTGTCTGTAAACTGTTGTTCATCTTTGACGGCCTGGATGAAAGCAGACCGTCGTTGGACTTCACAAACAGGGAGGTTGTGTCTGATGTCACAAAGAAATCACAGTTAAACACACTGTTGACAAACCTCATCAAGGGGAATCTGCTCCCCTCAGCTCTCATCTGGATAACTTCTCGACCTGCAGCAGCCAATCAGATCCCTCCTTCATGTGTTGACAGGGTAACAGAAGTACGAGGCTTCACTGACGCCCAGAAGGAGGAGTACTTCAGGAAGAGGTTCAGTGATGATGAAGATCTGTCCAGCAGAATCATCTCACACATCAAGACATCCAGGAGCCTCCACATCATGTGTCTGATCCCGGTCTTCTGCTGGATCACTGCCACAGTTCTGGATCACATGATGAGCAGAGAGCAGAGAGGAGAGCTGCCCAAGACCCTGACTGACATGTACTCACACTTCCTGCTGGTTCAGACAAAGAGGAAGAAGAACAAGTATGGTGAGGCAGACAGGGAAGTTCTTCTGAAGCTGGGGAGGCTGGCGTTTGAACATCTGGAGGATGGAAACATCATGTTCTATGAAGAAGACCTGGAGCGTTGTGGTCTTGATGTCACAGAGGCCTTGGTGTACTCAGGAGTTTGTACAGAGATCTTCAAAACAGAGTGTGTGATCTTCCAGAAAACAGTCTACTGCTTTGTTCATCTGAGTGTTCAGGAGTTCCTGGCTGCAGTCTACATGTTCCACTGTTTGACAAACAGGAAGAGAGGTGTAGTGAAGACTTTCCTTAAAGACATCAACCTCAGGGACTCAAATGGAAATGCATTTTTAAAGAAGAATTCTAAAGTTCTAACTCCTGACTCATCCCTGGATGTCTTCCTGAGGAGTGCCATGGAGAAATCCCTGAAAAGTAAAAATGGTCACCTGGACCTGTTTGTTCGCTTCCTTCATGGCCTCTCTCTGGAGTCCAACCAGAGACTCTTAGGAGGCCTGCTGGGTCGGAGCGACAACAGTCCAGAAATGATCCAGAGAGTCATCAACAACCTGAAGGAGATGAACAGTGATGATATCTCTCCTGACAGAAGCATCAACATCTTCCACTGTCTGACGGAGATGAACGACCTCTCAGTCCATCAGGAGATCCAAGAGTTCCTGAAGTCAGAGAACAGATCAAAGCAGAAACTCTCTGATATCCACTGCTCTGCTCTGGCCTACATGCTGCAGATGTCAGAGGAGGTTCTGGATGAGTTGGACCTGAAGAAGTACAAGACATCAGACCAGGGACGACTGAGACTGATTCCAGCTGTGAGGAACTGCAGGAAGGCAGAGTAAGTCCAGATGTGATTAAATATGATAAAAAATAAGCTGTTTAGTTCTTCAAATATATACTATACAATATCTAGGTTTTTGAAAACAGTGTTTATCTGAAATATTAACAAACTCTTCAGTCACTTGTATTTTTGTTATAAGTTCTCTTGAGCTGCTTTAAATGCTGTGAGTGAAATATGTCTTTTTTTTAGATCTAGTGTTTACCAACTTCAAGGTCACAGGTCATTTGTTTCATAATAATCCCTACATTTACTATTTTTATTTTATCATCCTGTTAGTGTCAGTAATAACAATAGTGATTATTGTTACAATAAATATTATTATCATTACAACTAGGGCTGTCGCGGTAACCGCAAAAATGAATAACCGCGGTAAAAACAAGATGTCAGCGGTGACGGCACGTTGAGTCACTTCACCCCACATAATGTTCAGATGGACTCACAGGAAACTGCACTGGTACCTAAACCCAATGTAACTTTGCCCCTTTGTTAACATTTCAGCTTTCAGTCAAATGAAAAAGGAGAACCAGCTGATTTAAATGATGCAATTTGTCAAATCTAGCAAAAATAAATCTGTGTGAAATGAGGAAACATCTCATTTTAGCTCTCACCTCGCAAATATGCCGAGTATCAATCAATCAATCTTTATTTGTATAGCGCCAGTTCATAACAAGTGTCATCTCAAGACGCTCTACAAAAAGCAGGTCAAAGACTTTACTCTTATTTAATATTACAAAAGAGCAGGTAAAAAGACCTTACTTATTTCAATATTACAAAGACCTAAAGATCCATCATGAGCACTTTAGCAAAGCAGCAACATTTACAGTGGTAAGAAAAAACTTCCTTTTAACAGTCAGAAATCTTCAGCAGGATCCCAGGCTCATGATGAAACAGCCCTCGTGCCAAGACTGGAGCTGGCTTATAAAAAGGAAAGGGGGAGATGGGATAAGATGCAGGAAGAGGGATAGGGAACGGGGGGGGGGGGCTCAGAGAGCTCAGGAGTTCCCAGGAAATTATGTTGTTAGTAACTGAGATTTACAGATAGTGACATGTAGTAATATGATCTCACATAGAGAGAGAGGGAGAGAGAGAGAGAGAGAGAGAGAGAGGCAGAGAGAGAGAGAGGGTGAGAGAGAGAGAGAGAGAGAGAGAGAGAGGGTGAGAGAGATTTTTTAATTTTACAAAACAACTTTATTTACAATAATTAACAACAATTAACAACATACTTTTATTCGGAAAAAAGAAAACCAAACACTTAATATCACTCAATAGACTCTTTAGATGCTAAAAACAAGGTTGAAGATGAGTTTTTTGTCTTCTACAGAGCAGATTATCCCTCCATAGCACCATGTTTCAATAAAATCATTAATATTGGTCATCGCTGTAAAGAAATTAAAATCCACCCAGACTCTGGCTCTTACAAGGGAAAGGAAGAGGTCAGTCACGTCCTTTCCCTGCCTGTTCTCCAACTCTTCCTTCCTGATAGATAGATGGCCAGTTTTGCTTGTCCTGATAAAAAGTTTAAAAGTTTCCATTTAAACGCGTTAATTTTTTTTGTACCAAAGATAAAAACTGTTTTTGACCAAGTCACATTAAAACCCATAAAAACCTACTTTAAAACCCCAAACAGATCGCTGAGTCTGACACACTCTGAAAAGCAGTGAAAATTTGTTTCCACAGACCCACAAAAAAAACATTGATTAGACACAGAAGGATTAAAACGAGAGACAAAAGAGTTTATGGCTATTGCTCCATTTAAAATCCTCCATTGTAGATCACCAGATCGCTTGTTCAGAGGGCTTTTATAAAAAACTCTCCACACTGGCTTGATGTGGTCAGCCACTTTCAACCATTGTCTCCACTTGGTGTCCACTCTGTTCTTCAATACATTCTCATTTAAAACTTTAACACACACACAAAACAATTCCTTACCTCTAACGTTATAAAAGTTAAAACATTTATCATCAGTCCCTTTTGAAACACAAGAATTCATTGTGAGGCCTATTTCAGGAAAAGGATCACTGTCAATAGGTACTTCCTTCCTGCTACAGTAATCCTGCAGCATCTCCTTCTCTTCCCCCGTCAGTGTGAGACGCAACAGTCTGAGCACTCTGTCCACAAAACGTGCAGACCGGAGACCAAGAGCAGAGGTCACTGCTGCTGTATTGTTCAGTTCAGGTCCAGCTACGTCCACGATGTGTCTCAATGTGGTGTTGTCAGTGGAGATGAAAGCATGCGTGAGGCCCATTAAAGATGTGTCCTGAACATCCAGCCGGGCCCCATAGATCAGAGGCTCCTCCAGCAGCCAGTGTAGGGACAGTGTGGGCTCTAGTCTTTTCCATAAAAACAGTTTCCAGGTTTTAAAAAGGCTCTGATAAAAAGCAGATTAAAATAGTCAGTATTCATTAAAAACAGTGAGGAGTCTAGTCCTAATCCGTTCACTTTTTAAAAAATGCTGCTGGCCACTGGTCTCCAGACCACATCAGCTGGGCCAGTGAGGAACTTCTGTAGAAACTGCATTCTGAAGGCAGCTACTCTGCTGGCCAGGTGGACCAGACCCTGCCCTCCTTCTTCTTTAGGTAAAAACAGCACAGCCTGTGGAACCCAATGCAGCTTGTCCCAGAAAAAGTCCAACATCACCGATTGCAGTTGTTTAAGGAGTCCAGCAGGGGGCTCTATAGATGCCATCTTGTGCCAGAGTCCACAGGAGACCAAGTTGTTTATGATGAGCACTCTTCCTCTGTACGACATTTGTGGCAGCAGCCACCTCCACTTCTCCAGCCTCCCCTTCACTTTCTCCACCACCTCCTCCCAGTTCTTCTGTACAGTGAGCCCATCCCCTAAAAACACACCAAGATACTTAAAACCATTTCTTCCCCATGTTAGTCCTGCTGGTAGGTTGGGCAGCGAATGTGATTTAAAACCAACTGCTAACCCTTCACTCTTCCCCCAGTTCACTTTTGCAGATGATACTATACCAAAATCTTTCACAATGTTTTCTATTAAAAACACTTCTTTTTGATTTTTTATCATGACAATAACATCATCTGCGTAGGCTGACACAATAAAATGTTTTGAACAGTGAGGTAAAATTAACCCTTCAATGGAAGACCGTATTTTACACAACATGGGTTCAATAGAGATGGAATATAACATCCCTGAAAGAGCACAACCTTGTCTTATTCCTCTCTTCATTTTAAAAGGTGCACTTAGTCCTCCATTGATTTTCAGTACACTCTCAATGTCCTGGTACAAAACCTTGATCATAGCAATGAAACCAGGGCTGAGACCAAAACTCTCCAGAACTTTCCAGAGGTAGAGGTGCTCAACCCGGTCAAAAGCTTTTTCTTGATCTAACGAAATGAGACCAAGGTCTATGTCCAATGAACTAGAGACGTCCAAAACATCACGAATTAAAGACACATGATAACATTTTGTAGTCACAGCATAGCAGGGAAACAGGACGCCAGATCTTTATCTCTTGGAGATCACCTTTCTTTGGAAGGAGTGTGATTACTGTCCTCCTGCAGCTGAGGGGCAATGACTCTCCAGACAGGCTTTCATTTTAAACAGCAAGAAGATCTTCTCCCAGCACATCCCAAAACGTCTTAAAAAACTCACCAGGGAGTCCATCGATTCCGGGAGCTTTTCCTCCCTCCATGCTCTGCAGAGCTGCGGACAGCTCCTGTAGCTGTAGAGGTTCTCTGATCAGCTGGTTGGAGTCCTCAGAGACATGGGGTAAATCATCACAAAAAGAGTCAAACAGCTGTTCATTGTCAGTGTACTCACTGCTGTAGAGCCCAGAATAAAAGTCCACAGCGTGTTGTCGGATGTCTCCAGCTTCTTTCAGCTCCTGTCCTGCTGCTGTTCGAAGACCATGCATACATTTATTTTGTCCATTCTTTTTTTCCATTCCAAAGAAAAACTTGGACGGGGCGTCCATCTGAGCCACACTTTGGAATCTCGATCTGACGAGGGCTCCCTGGGCTCTGGTGCCCAGCAGGTCTGTCAGGGCTTTCTTTTTAGCTTTGAGAACTTCAATATGTCCTCGATTTCCTGTGGAATCAATCAAGGATTGAAGTTCCACAATATCAATCTCTAGAGCTTTTACAGATCAGGTAATGTCCCGTGTGACATTGAGAGTGTACTGCTGACAGAAAACCCTGATTTCAGCCTTCCCACAATCCCACCACTGTCTTAAACACTTAAAATCAGGACATGTCGTTCTAATTTTTTATTATTATTTATTATTAAAAAGAGCTCACACTGTTCATAAACAGCTCTGACCACCAGCAGCCTCCCCCGTATTACCTCTTTCACAGAGGCAGGTGCACACCTGTCACCTTTTCTTTTCTTCTAGTGAAACATTTTCACTAGTCTTTGATTTTCTTTTGGAGCTAGGAGTATTAAGAGAAGACTCTTCTTCCATCATCTCCTCCTCAGCAGGTTCAGTACAGACCCTCCCTTTACCTGCTGCCTGTTGCTCAGTATCAACACTAGACCCATTCCCCACCTCCATCTGCTCACCTGCCTGCTCCTTAACCCCCCACTCTGTGTCTCCTCACCTCCTCCACTCTGTCTCCTCACCTCCTCCACTCTGTGTCTCCTCACCTCCTCACCTGTCTGGCTTTCACCTCCTCCACTCTGTGTCTCCTCACCTCCTCCACTCTGTGTCTCCTCACCTCCTCCACTCTGTGTCTCCTCACCTCCTCACCTGACTGGCTTTCACCTCCTCCACTCTGTGTCTCCTCACCTCATCCACTCTGTGTCTCCTCACTCTGTGTCTCCTCACCTCATCCACTCTGTGTCTCCTCACCTCCTCCACTCTGTGTCTCCTCACCTCATCCACTCTGTCTCCTCACCTCCTCCACTCTGTGTCTCCTCACTCTGTGTCTCCTCACCTCCTCACCTGTCTGGCTTTCACCTCCTCCACTCTGTGTCTCCTCTCCTGCTCCACTCTGTGTCTCCTCACCTTCTCCACTCTGTGTCTCCTCACCTCCTCCACTCTGTGTCTCCTCATCTGTCTGCTCCTCTCCTCCTCCACTCTGTGTCTCCTCACCTCCTCCACTCTGTGTCTCCTCACCTCCTCCACTCTGTGTCTCCTCTCCTCCTCCACTCTGTGTCTCCTCACCTGTCTGCTCCTCTCCTCCTCCACTCTGTGTCTCCTCACCTGTCCGTCTCCCACCTGCACTGGATCCCTCAGCTTCATCTTTGTATGGACATGCTCTGATAAGATGCCCCTCCCTTTCACAGTGAAGACATTTCATGTTTTCAGAAGTGACATAAATCACATAATCAAAGTCTTGTACTCTCAGGTTGAAAACAAGATTAAGCTCCACATTTCTTTTATTTAAGATCATATAGACCTGACGTCTGTGACAGACCATGTGACTGAGCTGTGGGGCTTTACAGCCTGAAGGCAGCTTCTTAATAGGAGAGACTATTTTCCCGTGTCTTGATAACTCCCTTTGCAGAAAGTCATCACTTATAAACGTCGGACAATTTGACAAAACGACCTTCCTAGAAGGCAGAGACAGAAAAGACATGGGAATTGAAGTGTCATTTATGACCACTCCGTTTTCCACCACGGCGTTGGCCTTATCAACGCTGTCTAAAAACAGAACCACCGCTCCATTCATCCGGGCCGCAGATTTAACACTCTGCGGTCCCACCACCTCAGCAACAGCCAAAGCACATTCATTCACTGAGTAACGAGAGGCACCGGCCATCTTCACGCCGTGCCTTCTCATTAATCCAGTGAACTCGACACCCATTACCTCCACACGTGCAAACAAACACACCGCAACACACACACACACACCCCGCAACTAAACGTTAAACCGATCTCTATACACCCAGTAACAATAAACAAGTACCCAAAACAACAACTCTCTTTCTTTCTCTCTCTCTCTCTCTCTCTCTTTCTTTCTTTCTCTCTTTCTCTCTCTCTCTTTCTTTCTCTCTTTCTCTCTCTCTCTCTCTCTTTCTCTCTCTCTCTTTCTTTCTCTCTCTTTCTTTCTCTCTTTCTCTCTCTCTCTCTCTCTTTCTCTCTCTCTCTTTCTCTAATAATAATGGATAATGTTGAATGCTGATTTAAAGGTTAACTCCTGCACACGGTCTATCAAGTAAATCAAGAATATATTTTTCTTTGTCTTGATTTAAACCGCTCGGACATTTTTGTTTTCCTCCTTCATGGACTCGAGCCAACGTCACGAGATTAAAGTCTGACAAGTTGTGTTAGCGTGCGTGGAAAGGGACATTTGATTAGTTTTTCTGTCCTCACTTTATGCTGATGTAAAGGGTTAAAAAAATGTGTATATAATTCATTAAAATGTGTATCGTCTAAAGCTAAAAACAAAGCTTATCAAAAAGTAAAAAATGGATTACAAGATTTGAAAACTGTTAAAAGTCATTGGGACAGTCAGAACAAATGTATTGAGTTAAAAAGAGACCCCAATATATCTTTTTATGTTTATGTGTCTAAAATAGCTGTTTCGAGCCGAATTCCAGTGCACTGAACTTGTTACTATGTTATTGCAATCCTCAATCAGGTCACTAGAGGGCGCATAGCGCTTGTGAGGAGCATAATACCCCAAAGAGGCATGTTCTAAACTGTGTTGCTTCTTTGTCTTTACATACAGGTGGGTTTATTGTCCTCAAAACCACAAGCATGGACACCAGTATAATGATTAAGAGTGTTGGGAATTTAGTAAGTAAAGTATAACGGTTGTAGTTGAGTATTTTTACATTTAGGCATGAAAAGTAGATGTTAAGCATGCTAGGCTAGCATGATATTTGAGGCTGAGTATGCTAATTTGAGTAAGTAAAAACCACAGCTACTCAGGTTAAAATTGTATATATTTAATAAATAAATAAATCCTGCAGCCGAGCTGAACACAGCTAAACTGTGTTTCTTCTTTGTATTTACATACAGAAACTTCTTCTCTGGCAGCACTAGGCCAGGTCGGGGGAACAACACTGACAGTAGAAGAACTTAAAGTAACACCATTAACCAGATAACTGTTTAGTAAAAGTGACA
>NC_083615.1:1104075-1114075 GCF_963584025.1 Labrus mixtus | reverse complement strand
AAAGACTTTGTAGAAGAAAGTTCAAAAGCTTTGTTGGAGCCAGAAAGAACTGATGTTCCAAAAATTGTGCGTGAAAAAGAAAGTTCGGCAGAGACTCGTCTCTACGACACAAACTTAAAAGAAAAGATTCGGACCGAAGTCCGAAGAGAAGCGAGCAAGAGCTGAAGCTCTAAACTTCAAGAAACCAAAAGAAAAAGAAAAACTAAAGATCTGAGCTCAGTGTGAACTCTTATCACCTGGATGGGAGGAGGGGGGTCTGCAGGAGAAGAGGGGTGACTCCCATTCTGACTGGAGGACAACTGTTTAAACTAAACCGAGTTTACTGAATAAGATTAAGAATAAGAATCTAAACATATATACGTCACCATACATTCATTTTGATATTATTTCTATCAGATCCACGTTGATGTAGGTTCACGTCATATATTTAGACAAACATTTCTATCAGATTCATGTTGAGATGAAAATCACACCATCTGGGAACATCCTCAGTTAATCCCATCCTGTAGGTGAACAAAAACATGTTATACAGTCAACATTCTTAATAAGACATATTAATAAAGTAGGAAAAGAAGTTAGTGTCTTTAAATAACACCTTCTATAGCTAATATCAAAGAGTATGCTTTATAACACGTCTAAATGTATAATTATGAAGGTTACGTATTCATGGATATTCTAACACTAGATGGCAATAGCGCTCCACGTCAAATTCCTATTAAACATAATATAACTCTTATTCCTATTCTGAAGACCAGATTTTGAGTTTAAAAAGATGATTATAATACATTCAATGTGACGATTACAAATATCTAGATGAAGAAAGACATAAATGTTCATTTGATGCAGAATTGAAAGCTGTGGTTTAATTCAGTTCTTCAGCAGTCCTTCAACAGATGGTCAATTTTACGACTTTGCAGAGACTGGTTTCGGTCACAGTTCATGTCTTTGGGGTCAATTCGTAGATAGCAGAGTGTTCTGTTTCCGCTCGATTGTTTATTCCAGGTGTTGTAAAAGTTCATAACATCCTGTCTGAGAGGGAGGCTTAAATCATTGATCAGTTCCTTTGTTCCTTGGTAAAAGTAATGTTAATCCACAGTCCTGAGTCCTGCAGGAAGAGAGGCTGTAAACGTGGCTGCTGATAACAGCTACAACTTCTAAATGCAGTAGCCTGCTGTTGCGCCTTTATCACCAGCTTTCATCAGACCGTAAAAATATAACTATTACTGAACATTTCATTCTTACACAAAAACAATATCACGCACAGGCTGTCCGATCATACAGAGGTCCGCTGGTTTAACTGTGGAGCAGCGCTAAAATACTTTCTCAAATTGCGCACGGAGATGGCACAGATTCAAGGCGCATAAAAAGTCAGTGACAGAGTTAGATTACGATATTGCGGACACATAGAAGAACGGACTGCCAGACTCATATCAAAAGTGGTTTAACTGAGTTTACTTAGTTGAAGAAGTTGAACTCCACACGGAGCTGATCAGACTGCAGTGATCAACGCTGAAGGATCAATTCAAGTCTGTTGGTTTGGAAACATTTGATGTCTGACAGTGAAATACCTGAAGATGACTGTTTGCATCAAAGACACTCTGTGTGTTTGTGATAACATATTCATGTGAGCAGGTTTAATCTGTGATGAACCTTCACGAGTGCAAACTGTGCTGTGGCCTGACACACAGATCTAAAGTCTCTCTCTCTCTCTAATGCACTGATCCCAGGGCAGGTAGAATAACCTGTCAAAGTTTCTATAACCTTGAACAGCAATATTAAAACATAATTATTGATGTTTTCTTCTGTAATGTGGCACATTTAAATATTTCCATGTGCCAACATGCAGTTTGCAATGACAGAGTTAACCCCTCTGATTAATGTACTTTTACATTTTATGCTTTAAAATGCAGTTTTCTATACAAGTACCTTTATTTGTCTTTTTTTTTTTTTATTTAAAAATTTTTTTTAAAAATTAACATTAAACAACATTAATATCTTGACAGATATTAAACATATGACCTGAAAAACAAACAACAGAACAAACAAGTGTCACAGATACTTGAGCCTGTTGGTTGGATGAGGATTACATTTTTCTACACATAATTTGTTGTGTATGATGCTTATGTCCCTGTTGTGTTTATATATGTTAACCATTTTCCCCCAGCCTTTGTCGAACTGATCTTCTTTCATTTTCAACTTGTAGGTTATTTTTTCCATCACAAGGATATCATGTATGATTGACAGCCACTGTCTGTGGTTTGGTGTGTCAGTCTTTAGCCAGTTCTTAGTAATGGTTTTCTTTGCTGCTGCGAGTAGAATCTTGACCAAGCATTGGTCTCCTGCATGCACAGATCCTTCCAAGTGTCCCAGGTATAAAACAAGACATGATCGAGGGATTTCATAACCCAGCACTTTGCACAGAGCTGAATGTATATCATCCCAGAAAGGTTTGATCTTGATGCAATACCAGTAAATATGTGTATGGTTTGGATCCATGTTGTTGCATAGTCTCCAGCGTGGCTGTTGAATATTCATTTGTTTACTTTTAATCTTGGGTTTAATGAAGTACCGAATTAGATTTTTCCAAATGAATTCTCTCCATGTCTGTGATTGTGTCGTGGTTTGTGTACTTTTCCACATTACAGACCACATTTCTTCTGGGATCTCCTCATTCAGCTCTCTTTCCCATTTGGCCTTGACATACAGTGTTGAATCATTTTTTGATTCCATTAAACAACAGTACAGGTTAGACACAGCTTTTTTAACTACAGTACTGTATGCTTGTGTAAGTAACTTAATGATAGGATGTATTTCGTCCTCATTTTTCTTAATGTTTTTAATATAATAGTCTCTCATTTACAGATATCTGAAGAAATCCTGATTTGTTAGATCGTATGTATTTTTAAGTTCTTGAAAACTTCTCATCTGACCCTTCTTAATAACTGTACATATGGCTGTTATTTGTCCAGTTTTTAAATGTAGGATCCAACTTTAGCGGGTTAAATTTCTCATCAAAAGCTATCCATTTTAATAATCCCAGATCCTTCCCTAATTTTAACTGCTTAACAGTGGAGTACCATATGTCCAGTGTAAATGATGTTAATGGGGCTAAATGTTCTTCCACTCTCATCTGGACAGGTATCTCTCTTTCACCAATACTTGTATTTAAATGTAGACATTTCGATATCTTTTCATCGAGCTACATAACCAGCATTACACCAATACATGAGTGGATGTAATTGTGTTGCTTTAAAGTATTCCTTTAAGTTCAGAAGGGCCATTCCCCCTTTATCTTTAGACAGCTGAAGTGTGGTGTAACGGATCCTCAGTTTTTTACCCTCCCAAATAAATCGTGACATAAGCTTATCCCATTTGATAAATTGAGCTTGTGGTATGTTTACAGGCAGAGATAGAAATAAATATATCAAAAGTGGTAATATGTTCATTTTCACCACACTTATCCTATCATGGAGCCCCAGCGGATAGGTGGACCATCTTTCAATGTCTTTCCTAATATTGCTGTCTATCTGTCCATAATTACTTTGATATAGTTTTGATAAGTTGTTGGTTATATTTATACCAAGGTATTTTAGTGATCTTGCTTCCCAGTTTATTCTGAATACTTTAAGTTTTTGGTTTGGTGAGCAGTTAAACATGAGAACTTAAGTCTTAAGTACATTTATCTTGTACCCAGAGTAGGAACTGAAGTTTTCTAGAATTTCCATAAGTTGCATAAATGTGTTCACAGGGTCCTTTATGTAGATCATGACATCATCAGCAAACAGACTAATTATGTGTTTTTGTTTATTAAATTCTATTCCGGTTATTGAATTGTCTTGCCTGATCATTTGGGCAAACGGTTCAATATACAGAGCGAATAGAGTCGGGCTAAGACAGCAACAAAATCCTGCTTGTTCTCTTCTGAGCTGCTTGTCTATTGCATCTGAAATTCTTTGTATGATGACTTTTGCTAGTATTTTGCTTGGAATTGACAAAAGGGTAATTCCACGCCAGTTGTCACAGTTTTTTAGGGAACCTTTCTTGGGCATCTTTATGATTACACCCTTTGACCAATCGTTTGGTATCGTCTTCATCTCCCATAGGGATGTGCAGAGTGGTTTGAGCAGTTTTGCTGAAAGTTCTGGATGTACTTTGAGCAGTTCTGCATTTAGGTTGTCTTGCCCGGGGGCTTTTTCATTTTTGAGTGATTTGATGGCTGAAACAATTTATTTTTCTTCTGGTGGTGCAGTGTTAACATCAAGGGCAGTCTCAGGTTCCTGTATCTCTGCTTCTGCTGTTGGTGGGGGTCTGTTTAGGACCTCGCTGAAGTGTTCTGCCCACCTTGCCTCTACTTCTGCCTCTGATGTAAGAGTTCACCCTTGTTTGTCAGTGATCGGCGTATCTATAGCTCTATGGTACCTACCGCAGACTATTTTGGTAATTTTATAGAACAAGCAGGATTTCGGAAAGGAAGAGGGTGTGCCGACCAGATTTTCACTCTGCGCAACATCATAGAGCAGTGCACAGAATGGCAAAGACAGCTATATATCAACTTTGTAGACTTCGAGAAAGCATTTGACAGCATCCACAGGGACAGTTTATGGTGCATTCTACGTTTGTATGGGATTCCACAAGAAATCATCCTCATCATAAAGGGTTTTTTTGGGTTGTTTTTTTTTACACCAACTTCACATGCCAAGTAGGAAACAGGAACCACACTTTTGAAGTCAAGACTGGAGTGAGGCAAGGATGCGTGATGTCAGCATTACTTTTCAATACCGTCATAGACTGGGTGATGCGAAGAACAACCAAAGATCAACCTAGAGGCATCAGATGGACACTATTTACAACACTTGAAGACCTCGACTTTGCAGACGACTTGGCACTGGTTTCCCATACCCACCAACATATGCAAGAAAAAACATCCCGTGTCAACAGATTTGCACACCAAATAGGACTGAACATAAGCCTGAAGAAAACAGAGGTTACCTTAAACACACAAAATCCCCCAGCTATACAAATAAATGGAGTAAATATACCCACAACAGAAGAGTTTTCATATCTAGGAAGCACTGTTAGATATGATGGAGGAACAGGCAATGACATCAAAAGCCGACTTAACAAGGCAAGAAACACATTCAGAATGATGAACAATGTGTGGAAGTCCACGAAGTACAGCATCAACACCAAACTCAAGTTTGACCAGAGCTGTGTTCTTTCCACCTTACTATACAGCTCTGAATGCTGGAGGATGACAGAGAAAGACCTTTCCAAGCTCTCGGCATTCCACACAAGAAACCTTGGAAAAATCCTACGTATCTTCTGGCCTAACACCATCTCCAACCAGCAATTACTTGCTCGGACCAACCAAGAAAGTATAGAGACCATCATAAAAAGAAGGCGGTGGAGATGGATTGGACACATCATGCGAAAAGAACAGGATTACATTACTAGAACCGCCCTACACTGGACACCTGAAGGCAAACGAAAGAGAGGACAACCTAAAGAAACCTGGCGTCGAACAGTGGAGAAAGAACTGAAAGCCATGAAGCAGACCTGGAGTTCTATCCAAAAGCTCACCCAAAACAGACAGGAGTGGAGATCCTTTGTTGCTGCCCTACATGCCAGTAGGCATAAAGGGCAGTAAGTAAGTAAGACAGCAACCCTGTCTAGTTCCTCTCTCAAGTTGGAATCTATCAGAGAGAGAACCGTTAACCTTTACTCTCACCGTGGGTGCATTATAGATGGATTTAATGCATTGAATAGATTTTTCATTAAATCCAAACCTCTCCAATGTTAAATATAAAAACTCCCAATTGACTCTATCAAATGTTTTTCAGCATCTAGGCTGATCAAAGCTACAGGTACATTTTCTTTGTGTATTCTGTGTATGATGTGTAATGTCCTTCTGACATTGTCTTGTGTCTGTCTTCCCCCTACAAACCCTGTCTGGTCTTCATCTATCAGTTCTGGTACAAATGCTTGGAGTCTGTTTGATATTATTGAGGTATACATCTTATAATCAACATTTAAAATCCATATTGGTCTGTAGTTTTGGCAGTAGTCCTTATCTTTTTGGGGTTTGGGGAGTACTGTGATTATTGCTTCCTTCCAGGTGGGAGGTACAATGTTTTCAGCCATGATCCAATTAAAAGTAGTTTGTAATAATGGAGACAATTTTTCGTACCACTCGGATGGAAATCCATCACTTCCAGGTGCCTTATTTGGTTTTAGTCTTCCTATGGTTTTCAGGATTTCCTCTGTGGTTATCTGTTCTGTTATGCATTGATTCTGCGTTGTACCTATTGAGGGTAACTCCAAGGAGTCAAGGAATGTTCTAATGTCGTTTTGATTTGAGGTAGATTGTTGAGTGTAAAGATCCTTGTAGTAATCTCTGAAGATCTTTTCAATTTCTCCTGGTTTGTATTTTAATTGGTTTGTTTTTGGATCATGCAGTTTATTGACAGTAATTTCGGCCTGTTGTCTTCGTAATCGTCTAGCTAATAATTTCACAGCTTTTGGGCCTGTTTCATAATAACTTTGTTTTAGATATCTCGCTTTTATCTCTGCTTCAAAATGAAGTAAATCCTCTATTTTTTTCCTCACCTCTTTTATTCGTTGTTGTATTTTTTGGTCAGTTTTTCCTTTATGCTTTTGTTCTAATTGTTTTAGTTCGGTTACATCAAAGTCAAAGTCAAAGTCAAAGTCAACTTTATTGTCAATTTCAAAATATGGAATCGAAATTGCGTTTGTCTCCGACCCGCGGTGCAATACAACCAAAATGAGGTAAAAATAAGATAAATAATATTTACAGTAATACATTCTAAATTGTGCAAAAAGGTAAATAAAATACAATTTTAATAAAAATATATATACATATATGTTGTATTGTTTTTCTCTCTCTTTCTTGAGGTTGCTTGTGATTGCGATCAATTTCCCCTTTATTACTAATATCCCATAATATTGCTGGGTTTGTCTCACCATTATTATTTTCCTCCAAGTAAGTCTTTATTTCAGCTCTGATTTGCTCGACAACTGATGTGTTATTAAGTATTCCCTCATTTAGCCTCTATATTGTATTTCTCTGTCTACAATTCAGGAGTATCTTTAGGTAAACTGCACTATGATCAGAAACATCTGCCACTCCAATCTGACATTCTTATTATTAGTATTAGTATTATATCTCTATTTTCTTTTTGCATACAAAAATAGTCAATCCTGGAGTGGACAGAATGCGTTGATGAGTAATGACTGAAGTCTCTTTGCTGAGGATGCAGGTCTCTCCATACATCAAAAAAACATTTCCTCCCACGCATTTTTAACCATCTTTGTTGTAGATTTCTTATTTCTCTTCACACTGGTCGTGTCCATGTCATAGTCCATTATTACGTTGAGATCACCTCCACATATGCATATATCTTCTGCTTCTACTGCTATTATATCAAATAAGGATTTGAAAAATTCCTTATTACTCTCCGGTGGGGCATATATGTTCACCAATGTTATTAATGTCTGCCCAATTGTTCCTTTAACCATAATGTAACGTCCCTCTTTATCCTTTATTTCTTTTTGGCATTCAAACTTGATCACATTGGATTTTAATATTGCTACCCCTCTTTTGCGAGTATTAAAGTGTGAACTATAGAAAGTGTTTCTAAATCCAAATCTTTTTCATTTCTCATGTTCTGATTTTGATAAGTGAGTCTCTTGAAGGAAATGTATCTGCATCTTTTCCTTTGTGAGTTTGGTCATAATTTTAGCTCTTTTGACTGGGTTTCCTAAGCCAGACTCAAACTTTTTAGACTGTGTACCACCTCCGAGAATATTTGGCTCTCCAAGTACCACCATTATGGTAGATGTTAAAATACACTGTAGGCCTATTTCTACACACATTTCAAGCAAGAGGCAAATTAATTCATAAAAAGAATATTATTTATTATTGACTTCTGGCAGCCATGCTGTGCTGTAGGCCTACTAAGGGCTAGCGCCAAAACTGGCCCTTAAACTCCAAAAGAAGTGCAGAACAATACAAACCAACAAACTGTTTTAGAATATTTCATCTCCAGTGTTTCCCACTAATAGACGATACCTGGGCCCAAGTATACTTCCGACCTGTTCTTATTTAATTTTTCATTTATTCATAAAATTGCTGCGTGCCTGAGAGAGCGAGAGGGAGCGGGTGCGCGCTCCGCAGGCTCCGTGCAACCAGAGCCGCTTTATTTTAAGTCTCTGTGTTCAACATAACAAAACTGCCAAAAAAAATCCCTCTTGAATCCTGCAGAGTGTTAAGACAACAAAAGAGAGCAGAATCACATCAGCTTCAGAGCAAGAGAGAGAGAGATAGAGAGAGGGTGAGCGATAAGTTCCACTGTCCGTACATGCATCAAAACTGAAGCTTCTCCTGGCTCCGTTTTAAAAATGTTAATGTGCAGCTGCTTGCTGCCGATTGTGTGCTGAACTCCAATAAATAACAGAATATCTGTTAATGTAGGCCTACAGCTGCTTTCTGTTGTTTCAGTACTGAACTATAACGGAATATCGAGTGGAACTTTTCAAAACGCGACGCGTACTCCTGTTGTTGTTTATGTCTGTGCGCGAACATAAATTGAGCAGATTAAAGATGTTTGTTGCAAAAACTAGATTAATTTAGAGGGGAAAACACATTTGATATTAATACAACCCAATAGATACAAGACAGATAAGATAGAAGTATGACAAAAAAACCATACCGTACCATAGTTTGAGAACCACTGTCCTAAGCCATTAACATTTAGAGACATTACTTTAATCTCCTCTTGTTTTGTATTCATGAACTGTTATAGTTCTATTATCTTTGTAACAACACCTCCACAAGCTCTTAGTAAGACACTTTTGAACAATAAGTAACGTTTTGAACCACCTTTTAGAACATTGCACTTTAACTAAACACAGAAAAGGTGACCTCCATAAAGAGATTTCAACAAACTTTGTTTCATGTTGACTCTCTTTTTGTTTTGAGGGGGAGAGCCTCTCACAGTGAAAGGGCCCCCTACTAGTAGAGAGGTTCAGCCCACAAGGGGTTAATCTTCCCATACTAGACCAACAGTTTTATCTCTGTTCTTCTCAAGCCGTGAGTCCAGATATCTATAACCCTTTAAACCAGGCAATTGTTCGGCTTACCTTATTTCTTTAAGAGATTATGCCTTTCTTTTCCCCTCTCATTTAAACTAGACTTAAATTAAACACTCATACAAGGCATGTTTTGTAGCCAAAGGATATAGTCAAAATATGGGAGTAGACTATGAGGAGACTTTTTCTCCAACTGCCAACCTAACTAGTATAAGAGTCTTAATGCAAAAAGCTGCACAGGAAAACTTGATATTACATCAAATGGATGTCAAAACTGCTTACTTGCATGCACCAATAGACTATGAGATATACATGGAACAACCAGAGGGTTATGAGGTGAAATCTAGCACAAATGAGAAGTTGATGTTTAAGCTAGAAAAGTCACTGTATGGACTTAAACAGTCAGGCAGAAATTGGAACAAGACACTACATGAGTATTTGAGTGAAAACAATTTTGTCCAAAATCCTGCTGATCATTGTGTTTACACAAAAGAAACTGAAAATGAGAAGGTAATCATTTTAATATGGGTGGATGATTTAATCATTGCTGCAAGTGATGAAAATGTTCTTACAGATGTGAAGGACATGTTCACAGCCAGATTTAAGATGAAGGACTTGGGTAAACTGAAACATTTTTTTGGTATTGATTTTGAACAGAGTGAAAAATGTGTGAAAATGTCCCAGAAGAAATATGTGAAAAAGATACTTGAAAGGTTTGACATGCAAGACTGTAAACCTAGAGAGACACCTTGTGAACAAAAACTCAGCTACACTGATGATGCAGAAATGATGAGTGATGTCAAGAAATACAGAGAGGCCGTAGGGAGCCTTATTTATCTGACTACATGTACAAGACCAGAAGTGTCTTAACATTTTACAGAACCAACAGAAG
>NC_083615.1:1061575-1099075 GCF_963584025.1 Labrus mixtus | reverse complement strand
AAAAACCTTGAAATGTTTTTGAATTTGAAAATACAATATTTCCAGTCAAAAAGCAGATGCATGGAGTGCTGCATGGGTGTTGTAAATTATTTTGGTAATTAGTTCCTCTGGTGCTCTTTCGTGCGGGGATCCAACTTAGAAGTTTTTGAAGAAGTCTGAGGCACTCAGAGGGTTCAGCATAAAAAGCCTTTAATTCATCAGGGCTACAGATTCATAAAAACATGCCAACATGTTTCAGCCATACAGGCCTTCATCAGGGCAGCTACAAAATGGCAGCCAAGCTACTTCCTTTAACGGTTTACAGCCAGTCACATGATCAGTAGTAGTCACATGGTTTAGTAAAAAGGTTACACATTTAAACAAAGAAAGTTAATCATCAAAATGTAAACATCATACCAAGGCAGATGAGAAGTTAGAAGTGACTAAATACACAAACAAATTACTACAAAAGTGCTTTAAAAAAAAAACAATACACCTAGAGGAAAGGAGAAAAGTCCAGGGTGCTCATCTATCAACAGTGTGTGAGCACGGATCTGTGAGTAATGAGTGTGTAAGAACATTCCCACACAAAGAGTGGAATTTATCAACTTGTTCTTTTACTTAGAAATGTGTGTAAATATAAGCACAGCTCTGAGCATGCTTACACACAGAATCTAGAGGTAGAACATTGAAACTACAAATAAAAAGATATTTGATAAGGGGGCGTGTCTGTCCGTAAAAAGACTTCCTGGAAGGCTGGTCTCAAGTTTCCTCGATCCTCTGTGCTGAAAATAAGAGACCTGAGACGTCCATCAACATGGCGGCACAGAACGACTTCCGGTTCAAGCGACGAAAAATAAGAGACATGAGGAGTAGCCATTCAGATTGAGAGCAGTTAGACATTCTTCATCAAACTGATTAGAGCAAAGTTAATGTTTGTTATTTTTCTGTTATTTGAAGTCAGAATAAATTCAGTTTAATGATCTCTGAAATATGACGTGAAGTTCTGTTAACTCTGCACCAAACAAAGAAATGTTCTTCAGAGGGACACTTTTTCATTTCCCTGTGAGGACACTTGAGATAAATCACTTGAACCTTTACATCAGTAAACGTTGAATCAGCACTTCCTCTTTCCCCTGAGTGTGTTCAGGTCTTAACATGACCTGTGCTCAGGTGTGTTGGTGGGGCGTTGCTGTCTCAGGGGGCAGAAAGCAGCTGCACCATGGACCAACAAAAACCTGCTCTAAAGTCATGGTGCAGTATTTCCATGCTATTTAAAGGCTCCATTAGTAAGATGGTGAGATGCACAGACACAGACAGGTTCACATTGTTCTTCCACAAGGCTCGTAACACACACAGGGACAGATTACACACAGCACACCTGTGAGACACTGCAGTTCATCCAGGTGGAAATAACTCTTTAAAGTGTGTTTAATGTCTGCTGTTATTTCTGTCCCAAAAGGCCGAGAAAATCAGAAACTGCTGCTGCTAGATTTAAACACAGTTTACATGAATCAACAGTAAACACATCACTCAACTGTCTGTGACATGATGATGATGCCTTCAAGGACTCTCAGTAAACACATCACTCAACTGTCTGTGACATGATGATGCCTTCAAGGACTCTCAGTAAACACATCACTCAACTATCTCTGACATGATGATGCCTTCAAGGACTCTCAGTAAACACATCACTCAACTGTCTGTGACATGATGATGATGCCTTCAAGGACTCTCAGTAAACACATCCCTCAACTGTCTGTGACATGATGATGATGCCTTCAAGGACTCTCAGTAAACACATCACTCAACTGTCTGTGACATGATGATGATGCCTTCAAGGACTCTCAGTAAACACATCACTCAACTGTCTCTGACATGATGATGCCTTCAAGGACTCTCAGTAAACACATCACTCAACTGTCTCTGACATGATGATGCCTTCAAGGACTCTCGGTAAACACAACACTCAACTGTCTCTGACATGATGATGCCTTCAAGGACTCTCAGTAAACACATCACTCAACTGTCTCTGACATGATGATGCCTTCAAGGACTCATCACTCAACTGTCTCTGACATGCTGATGCCTTCAAGGACTCTCGGTAAACACGTCACTCAACTGTCTGTGACATGATGATGCCTTCAAGGACTCTCAGTAAACACATCACTCAACTGTCTCTGACATGATGATGCCTTCAAGGACTCTCAGTAAACACATCACTCAACTGTCTCTGACATGATGATGCCTTCAAGGACTCTCTGTAAACACATCACTCAACTGTCTCTGACATGATGATGCCTTCAAGGACTCTCAGTAAACACATCACTCAACTGTCTCTGACATGATGATGCCTTCAAGGACTCTCGGTAAACACATCACTCAACTGTCTCTGACATGATGATGCCTTCAAAGACTCTCAGTAAACACATCACTCAACTGTCTCTGACATGATGATGCCTTCAAGGACTCATCACTCAACTGTCTCTGACATGCTGATGCCTTCAAGGACTCTCGGTAAACACGTCACTCAACTGTCTGTGACATGATGATGCCTTCAAGGACTCTCAGTAAACGCATCACTCAACTGTCTCTGACATGATGATGCCTTCAAGGACTCTCAGTAAACACATCACTCAACTGTCTCTGACATGATGATGCCTTCAAGGACTCTCTGTAAACACATCACTCAACTGTCTCTGACATGATGATGCCTTCAAGGACTCTCTGTCCCTTTAAGCTTCAAGTCACCAACACGAGTGACCACGAGAGCTGAAAGGTGGCGTGCTACTTTACACGCCCACTTCACTTCTGAGCAGGACTGAAGTCCCTGCTGCTCTTCATACTGGATGTTCTGTATCACTGATAATCAGAATAATCCTGATAACGATGATATTATATGATCAGAATAATCATGAAGTCTCTCTCAGAGTCTAATCTCTCATTTATCTCTTTTTATATCAACAGGTTGGTGAGTCTTTAAAGAGAGGATCCTGTCGATCACAGAGCTGGAAGCAGCAGCTGGTGTGTTGGTGAGTCTTTAACTGGGCTGTGTTACTGGGAGACTGACGGACCAATCACAGCGCAGATGACTCTCAGTGCTGCAGTCTGAGCTGCTCTGAGATCAGCTCCACCGTCACACACAGGACCATGACCTCGGACATTTTTCTATTCTCATATTCTGAATTTAAACTGCTTCATGACTCAACGACCGAAGATGAACTCTTTGATTTGGATATAAATGTTTCTGTTGCAGCGCCACCCTGTGGACATGTGTAGTGGTGCAGGTTATTCATTGACTCATATTCACAGATAACAGTAGAAGTTGATTCCACCTGTGCAAGTTAAAGTGTGAAGTTGTGCTTTTAACCACGAGTCGTTGGTCGTCTGATAATAAATCAGTCGTCTCTTTGTTGGATCAAAACAAAGAGGAGGCTTCACTGAGTTTTTAAAAGAACTACAAACAGGATGTCTGGATCCAGGTGCAGAGTCAGCACCTGAATATTTGATGTAATATGAGATGATATAAAAAGAGCTGAATAACATGCAGACTCAATCATTGATATTCATTCATCATGTCAGGGTAACAACGGACACGTTATCAAACTATCTTTATTTTTAACTTCTGATGTTTATTACACTTTGATGTTTGAACCTTCTGTTTTTATTATCTCAGGATTTTAAATAGAAATTAATTCAATCTGTGGAGGGTTTTATTTGAATAATAATTCAATGTTTCCACAGTTTTCTCCCAGACTGATCGATCTGAAGACATTATTTCTGTGTCAGGAAACACAAAGAAAGATAGATGATGCCAGCTCTTTTATTTGTTCTTATGTCTTTATATTTCATATTCAAGTTTAATGTCTCTTTTTGTAATCACTGCCCCCTAGTGGACAGGAGTGTGGAGCAATCCAAAGGCAGAAAAAAATCTTTGACTGGACTTCTGTAATGAAGTGAAGTGTGAAGGAAGTTGAGCTTTCTTTGAGTGTCTCTGTAGTTTGTAACTGAATACTTGGACTCTTCTTCACTTTAGAGGGAACATGTTCTCCACATTTCTTCAACACTTTCTCTACGAGTTCCTCGTCTGATCTAATTAACCCCGTGTTTTAAGATGGGCTGGTGTTTCTGCTCTTGGTGTAAACCCAGACACAGTGATCTTTCTGTCATGTTGTTCATGTGTGTTACTCTTGATAATTCACTCAAATAATGTCTCTATATTCTACAAGTGATTTACTTTTTAAATAACTGACACCATGTCAACACAAAGTTTCACTGCTTCCAAACCGCCTCTTATACGACGGCCATGTTGCATAAAAAAAAACATCAATAACTTCTGTTTATTAAATATCACAGTCGGGTTAGGGTTAGGGTTAGGGGTTAGGGTTTATTAAGGCTGTACATTAATCTTCTTCTTTGATATTAAACTTAATTTGACTCAAACATGAAGTTGGTGTTATTTTCTGATGTTTATGTTTTTGTCCTCTTGAGTCGTTTGTTTTCAGATGTTCATCAGGCTCCAGGTCCCATCGAGGAAAAGTTAATTCCTCATGATTTAATTCATGAAGCCGACCCGAAGTTTTGGATGACACAGTAAATATAGGCTTTAGTTCAGTATATAATTCATGTCATTATTTTAGTTCAAGCATGCTTGGCGCTGCTCTGCGGCTGACACGCACACGAGAGCTCCGTGTTTGTCTGATTGTAAGTGTTTGTTTTAACGTTTTCCAGTCTATCTTAATGTTTTTTAACGTGGCATCAGTGTGGTGATTGAGGATGTCTGCCATCATCTGTAAATCAGGACCATTGCTGCTGTTTTCATGGATTATTTTTAAACTTTTAACAAGCATTGAGTCATTCATTACCTACGGGAGGGAGGAGCTCCTACACCTGGCTCAGCGAGCGCCCTGTCAGCCCTGGATGCCGACACCTGACTTCCCGGTTGAATGCCTGCGGACAGCGGAGTAATCCCGGCCCCCGACACACGTTAGGAGCCGGGGTGCACGGGGGGGAATCCGGCGTCGCATTCGGGCAAGGGGATCAAAACCTCCGCTCCCAACAATAATCTTATCCAATGTGAGATCTCTGAGAAACAACATCGACGAACTTCATGCCTCTGTGCAACATCTGTATGAGTACAGAGACAGTTGTCTTCTCTGCTTTTCTGAGACGTGGCTGAACGCTTCAGTCGATAACGAACACCGATACGCGTGGACAGAGAGGACAGTCTACGGGGAAGACAATTGGAGGGGGCGTCTGCTTGTACGTAAACAGCAAATGGTGCAAAAACTACGTCGTGAGGCACACAGTAAACACAGCCGATATCGAGCTCCTCTCAGTTTCACTCAGGCCAACGTACTGACCACGGGAATTTGGACAGATTTTCGTGACATTGGTTTATGTCCCCCCAGATGCAAACTATAAATCGGCCGGTGAGACAATTTACCAGCATGTTCAGAATCTGGAAGGAATATCTACTGATGCACCAAAAATGATATTGGGTGACTTTAATGGCTCTTCGTTAACATCAGTGCTGCCACATTACCAGCAACATGTGAAGTGCCACACTAGAGGAACAAAAACCATCGATCTCTGCTATGGCAATATTAAAGCAGGCTACAAGGCAACCAGGAAGTCACCAATACGTGCATCTGACCACGATACTGTGTTTCTGCTACCATCATATAGACAAAAATTGAAAACTGGAAAACCAAAATCAAGATCTGTGAACGTGTGGGATGATGACGGTGTACTTGCTTTACAAGGCTGTTTTGAATGTACCGACTGGGAAGTGTTTGAATTTAATGAAGTTTAATGTGATCCCTACAAACAAAAACATATGCAAACACTAAACCCTGGATTACAGCTGAGATAAAAAAGAACAAGCTTTTAGAATAAATGACAGACATGAAGGGAAACTAATACAAAGAGATATACAAATGAAAGTTAACGAAGCAAAAAGGGAATACAAAACTAGAGTTGAGCAACTACTTACAGACAATAAAGGAAGGGAGGCTTGGCGTGGAATTAAAACAATGATTGGCTTGAACTCCCAACAGAATAATGCTTCATATACAACTGAATTTGCCAATGACATGAACAACTTCTTCGCACGATATGAGACTGATAGTCAATCCCCATTGGAGCCTGAGGCAGACTGGAGAAAACATGGCACTCCTATTCAAATAACAACTGAGGAAGTGCAGTTTGCCTTTTCCAAGATTAATGTGAGGAAATCCATCGGCCCAGATGGGTTAGACGGTGATACACTTAAAAAATGCTGTAAGCAGTTAGGTCCTGTGTTCACACAACTTTTCCAAGCTCCCTTAAATTCACAATTAATCCCAAAATCAAAAAAAATCATAAAATTATCCCTTTACCAAAAAAGACAAGCCCCTCTGAATTCAATGATTTTAGACCCATTGCTCTGACCTCAGTTGTCATGAAATGTTTTGAGCGCATCGTTTTATCTCACTTGAGGTCTGAAACAATCAGTCAAATGGATCCTCTACAATTTGCATATCGAGCAAAGAGCGGTGTTGAGGATGCAACGGCTGCATTTCTTAACCAAGTTTATAAACACCATCATCTTATGTGCGTATACTGTTTGCTGATTTCTCTTCTGCCTTTAACACTGTCCAGATACAACTATTGGCTGTGAAGCTGTGTAGTATGGGAGTTAACCACACCCTCATTAGGTGGATTCATAACGTCCTTTCTGAAAGGCAGCAGTTTGTTGAAAAACTCTTCAGTAATCAGCACTCACACTGGGGTACCACAAGGGTGTGTCCTCTCACCTTTGTTGTTTACTTTGTACACCAATGACTGTACAAGTCATCATGACAACTGTAAATGAATTAAGTATGCAGATGATGTTGCTCTGATAGGTCTTTTAAATGACGATGAGACCAATCACAGAGCTGAGCTAGACAACTTTTACAACTGGTGCTCTGATAACTCATTGATTTTAAATACAAAACCAAAGAAATTATTATTGATTTTAGAAGACAGTCATCTCTCTCCCCTGTGAAGATGAAGGACACAAAAATGTGATATTGTACCAGAGTATAAGTATCTTGGCACAATAATTGACAACAAACTGACATGGAACACCAACACAAAGCAAGGTATGCAAAGGCTCAACAGCGCCTCTATTTTTTGAGGAAACTAAGAAATTTTAATGTTGACAGCACTATGCTGAAATTATTTTACAAGACTTTTATTGAAAGTGTGCTGACCTTTTGTATTCAGTGTTGGGGAGGAGCACTGTCCTTACAAAATAAGAACAAACTGGACAAGGTTGTTAAACTAGGCAGCGAGATAACTGGGAATCAAATGTACAGCATTTCTTTCCTGACAGACCGGTCAGATCACAGCAGACCCTCTGCACCCCCTTTGGTCAGAGTATGAACTCTTGAATTCAGGGCGCAGGTACAGAATGCCCAGGATGAGGACTAAAAGAGGCATTGCATCCTTTGTACCGCGCAGTATTCAGCTGCTTAATAAGAACTGATTATACAGGACGAACTCGGCACTCTGCACTTTATTTAACTTGCTGAAATCACTCATTGAATCATGTGATGCTTTAGTGTGTTTTTATTTGTTCTTATGTGCTGTCCTGTACATTTTTGCTTGTATTGTGTTTTTTAGCTCTCTGTGCAAGGCAAATTCCCCCTAGGGGCAATAAAGGTTTCATTCATTCATTTCATTGTGGACAAAAAAAAGCACATTGGAGCATATTCCAGACAGACACAGCATGTCCCGGTTACCATAGTAACAGTCCCTGTAACCATAGTAACTCACTGTCCCTGTAACCTTAGTAACTCACTGTTCATGTTACCATGGTAACAGTCTGTCCCTGTAACTTTAGTAATTATAGAATTTCCCTCGGTATCAATAAAGTATCTATGTAACTCACTGTCCCTGTAGGCTAACCTTAATAACACACTTTCTGTCTATCTGTAACCATAGTAACTCACTGTACAATATAATCTAGTTTTTTAATAAAGAGACGTTTTTTACATCTTGTTTCTGATAATAAAAACATGTTTTGAACAAAATAAATCCACAGAAAGCGGAACAAAAGGATGCCGCACCTCCACCGTCGGTAGGATACTTTATAGTGTGACACACAGCGGAAGTAAACAGCGAGAGCACCAGATCTGAACGCTGCTACATCTCCTCTCAGACTTTCCTGTTGTCCTAGATCATCTTTTTTTTAAAGTTTAATAAAACCACAACAATGTGTTCAGCTGAGAGTCTGAGAGAGTTTATCAACCAGCGACTAACGGCTGCTGCGGAAGACATTTTTGTAGTTTTTAAAAGAACTATCGTGGAGTACGAGGAAGAGATCGATCGTCAGCGCAGACTGCTGGATATCGTTTGGAAACCTCACATCATCTTACACAGAGCACGTGAGGAGTTAACTACATTATTTTAAATGAATATACAGAGATGTTTGATTAGTTTTGTTCCCAGTGGTGTTACTAAAGCAGCGGAGTGGTGGGAACATTTAAAAAAACTGATTTCTAAGCCTAACCATTAAGTCGTGACATTAGCATATTTGTTATTTTCTCCTTTAATAAAACATAAACGCCATCAGTGACCTCAAATTCCGACTGAACTATTTGAATCCCTCTAATGTATCTTCTTCATATTCTGTTGTTAATATTTTTAATGGTCTGGTGATGCAAAGTGGTGCCTGAAGAAGTGAGTATACTCTTAATTAGTCCCTAAATGTTTGAAGGGTCCCGTCCTAATCGGCCTCTGTTGTAATCAGTGACATGGAAAACTCCTGCAGATTTAGTTCAGCTAATAAATGAGCCTTTTGTTTTTACACACTGACACTCTTCTGCTGCTCCACTTAAAGGAGTAGAGATTGTTATGAAGTCAACATAAAGCTCAGAAGAGGAGCAGATCTGATCTTTTTAATGTTGACAGACTTCAGACTGAAACACCTTCATGCCTTTACGTCTCCTCATTCCTGAGCAGTGTTAGAGGTGATGTGTTACAGAGCAATGCAGGAGTGTACTCAGATTACCTTCTGTTGTAACAGGTTACATGACACATTGGATTTTACAATTCAAGTCATCAGTTATGTTGAACATATTCAAATAAGCGACTTCACTTTAAAATGTTTTCCCTGTTCTGGATGTTTACACACACACACACACAGAAACTGTAGACTGTATATCTAACATTATACACATGTCATTTACAGTCTGTGAGCTATAACAGCCTCTGTTACTACTTTACTAGCTTTGCTTCATGTGCCTCTGCCAAGTCACCTGTCACACCTGTGCAGGGTGACTCAGGAAGTCCACCTCCCTGTTTCTGTTTACTTTCCAACAGAGCAGGCAGGTGGTTTGCAGGTCTTTTTTTTTTTTCTAGCCGTGCACGCTGGAGGCAACAAATTCAGCTAGAGTCCCTCTGCCCACCTCCGCTGCTCACCTGTTGTCTTGAATTTTGGTTTATTTTCTTTTTTTAAACAAACCAGGACTCTACAAGGTTTACTTTCTGAACAGTGTTTCACCGTTTTCTTTGAGTGATTCATTTTCACATAATGAGGGAGACAAGGTGATGGAAAGGGAGTGAAAGAGTGACCCGTCTACTCTTGATATTCTTACCCAACCAACCGACAAAGACAACAATGCGTACCAGCCAATTAGAGACAGAGTGGGGCGGGCGGCCCTCTGCCCTCCTAGGGATAGATACAGCATACTACTGAATACTGTGTAGACTTTGATTGAGAGGTATACTGTGCACTACACCACTGGTAATACCATGACATCTTAATGGTTTTGTTTCATGTTCCTCCAGATCTCCCAAAACAATTTGTGTGTAAGGAGGAGGAGAAGGAGGTTCTGCCTGACCAGCAGCTCTGTACCCAGGAGAGGAACTCCAGTCCGGACCAAGAGGATCCAGAGGCTCCACAGGTTAAAGAGGAGCAGGAGGGACTCTGCAGCAGTCAGGAGGGAGAGCAGCTCGTACTGAAGCAGGAGACTGACACATCCATGATGACTCTTACTCATGAGGAGAGAGACCACAGTGAAGAACAACTACTAAATAAACACCAGCTCCTTTCTCACAACTCTCAGGATGCTGAGAATCAAGATCCCAAAGGCAGCGAGCTCGGAGACTCGGAATCAACTAGCAAATCAAAAAGTCAATTTTTATGCAAAACATGTGGGAAAGATTTCTATTCAAGCCACTCGTTAAAATTCCACATGAGAAAACACACAGGTGAGCGGCCTTTCTTATGCAGCACCTGTGGGAAAAGCTTCTGTCAGTTATCAGTCTTAAAAAAACACTTTCAAGTCCACACAGGGGAAAAAACGTTGTCTTGCAAAACATGCGGGAAATCGTTCAGGGATAACCACGACTTGACGGTCCACATGAGAACACACACGGGTGAGAAGCCTTACACCTGCAACACCTGTGGGAGAAGATTCAGTCAGATATCACACCTGAACAGTCACATTTTAATCCATACAAATGAAAAGCCGTTTACTTGCAGGACATGTGGCCGATCGTTCAGACGTAGCAGTGAAATGAGAAACCACATGAGAACACACACAGGTGAGCGGCCTTACCCCTGCAGCACCTGTGGGAAAAGATTCTATCGGAGACCAGAGTTGAATAGACACCTTCAAACTCATACAGGTACACCTTTGAGTCATTCAGACTCGTTACTGTCCCACAAGGATGACAATCCTGATTTGCAGCAGGAGCACACAGAAGACAACAAACACAAGGACGACATCGCCGTTCTGTCTGAATTAGAATAAAAGTTCAACAATCAGACGACACAACAAAAAATACAAAACATCGCAATGAAATCAGTGAAGAGCTCAGACCACGATGGGTTAGTGCGAGGAGGTGTGCAGTGAAAGTGCAAAGAGAGCAACCAAAGGGCTAGTTGATATCTTTATTGCAACAGGGACAAATGAGACCGCCTGTTACTATGGTAACTCTTTCAGTCAACCTATCGACAGGCTGAGAGCTGGAGCTGAGGCGGTGAGGACAATAACTTATCAGACCGGGGGAGGAGACATTGTGAACAAACTGCTGAGAAGAGAGGCCTTCTACACTCCACACAGGTGAACCTCATGGACTGATTGAGCCGCTCGTGTTTTCTATAATGTTGTCTTTAAAGTCTCCATGGAGAAACAGTTGTCGTCTTGTTAAAAAGGTGTATATGTTGTAAATATGATCACACTTGCGATGGGATGTTATGAGTGTCACAGTTCTGTTAACTCCCTGCTTTTCTCTCACTGTCATTAACCAATGGGTGAAGACTCTCTGTGAGCAGGAGTGTAAATCTGTACCTGTTTGACTCGGAGGAATCTTAAGACCTTTGCACCTAAATACATTTTCCTTTGGATCCTGCCTGAGAGAAGGAGTCCGAGGTCGTTCTCTGAGAGCAATGACCTCCAAGAGTTTCCTTCTAATTAACTTTGTTTATGCCTCTTGGGGAAATAGATTTTGAGCAGCTTTTACCTAGAAAAACATTCAGACGCCAAGGCCAAAACAAGACAATGAGACAGATCTGTGGTGCCAGATATGAGAACAGTTATCAGGTGGTCAGAAGTGGTTCAGATAGAAGTGATTGTACCCGACCTAAAAAGCCTCTGCATGTTTCTAATAAGCTCCACGAGCAGAAACGTGCTCAAACTAGGATCAATATTGGAGATGCTTTTGAAAAATGGAGAGAGGTTAGAACACAGAAAGGTTTACAGACCCATGCAGAGCTGGATAAACACTGAAGCTTCAGAGTCCACCACATGGTGACCTGTGTGAGCATCCACTCTAGAGAGGAGGGGGGGGGGGAGAGACAGCGCTCTATGATGTTTAGAATTTAGACTGCAGTACCCGTTTTAAACACTAGGGGTCAGAGTTACATACTGCTCCTTTAATGATTAATACTTGGAAAGGTTCTTGTAGAGAAATATGAGTCCATGACAAAACTGCAGGTAAACTCCGTCACACTGTCTAAATTGTGCAAATTCATCTGCAACATGTTGGAGCTGACTGTAAGAGAAAAGTTCAACCATCCCAGTGCACCTGTTCTGTCCTGTACCTGTGCACATGGCAACACCTCATCTACTGGAAGTTTACAATCCTGGTATCATGACGACTCAAAGTTTGTGTGACATCCATAAAAACTCTGCTGCTGTTTAAATGAAACAATAACAATGAATTAAACTTTGACTCGTCTATAAACATCTTCAGGTTTTGTTTTATTTTAAAATCATGTTCATGTATTCAGTTACTTTAAAGAGGAATAAATACAAACTAACATTAAAGATAGATGTGTTTCTGGAAATCAGGAACGTGTGCGTCCGTTCGGCTCGTGCACAGTGCAAGAATAACATGTTTACAGGAGTGCACGAGGGGTGATATGAGGACAGGACCCGCGCTCTTCGGTCACGGTGTCAGATATCCGGAGGTGAGACGGCCAATTAAATTCCGACGCTGCCTGAGGGCTGTCAACGTGATCCCCCCCCCCCCCCCTCTTCCCTCTGTCGTACACACTCACACACACGCCATTACGCACGCACGTACGCATGCACATTTTGCGCGTGTCCTGTACATAACCCCGTACAGTGCAGCCAGTAGAGGATCATTAACATTACCCCTGCTGCCTGTCTCTCTCTCTCTCCGTCGGTATGTCTCTGCCCGCCGCCTCCAGGCTCCTGAGGAGCGCGCTCCGGACTCAGCTGGTCCCTGTGGCCAACGTGGCGTCCAAACCCGCCAAACACAACATTACTGCAGGGGTGAGTCCGTGTGCACTGTGCTGTCCTCATGTGGGGGGGTCCTCTCATCCTGCAGGAGTCCGCAGATCTTCATCCTATCTGGAAACATGTCCCCCTTACCTCTCCGTGTCCTCATGTGGCCTCACATGACGGTGCGTAATCCTCCTCCTGCTTCAGCTGCTGCTGCACCCTCACTTTCTTTAACTGCGTCAAACTTCACAGTCTGCTGCGTCATCCGTGTTTTCATCTTTCATATTCTTACTTAATGCTTAACGTCGTCTCGTCCCTAAAACGGGTTTACTTTGAACACTTTGGGCAAAGTGCGTCAGCATCTCGCCATTATTCCGCCTTATTCTAACACGTACGCACACACTCACGCACGCACACACACACACACACACACACACACACACACACACACACACACTCACGCACAAACACACACACAGACACACAGAGCTCACGCACACAACAGTCAGACTGTACCCTGAAAATACATCCAGCTGAATTTGCATTAATTTTACTAAATGTTTAGCACAGCTAAGGCCTCGGTTTATAGGCTATGAAGTGTGTGTGTGTGTGTGTGTGTGTGTGTGTGAGAGAGAGAGAGAGAGAGAGAGGGTTAATGCGTCGTCATTTGGTGAACGCATGGCGTCCTGTTGATCGACCTTCATGTTGATCAGGGTCACACACACACACACACACACACACACACACAGATTTATAATGAAACATTACATCGACACAGACGATAATAAACAGGGTGGATTAATAACTTTATTATTCAGTCTATAAATAACACACACGGCCTGTGTTTGACCCACTTCATGAGAGAATAACTTATTAATACCTCAGAACATTTGAGCTCAGACTCACAGCAGTCACGTTCAGAACGTTTCACTTTCCCTGAGTTAAACAGACAGCTACAGGTGTGGTCAGGAAGTCAACAGGTGCAGAATCCTTCTCAATGTGAATGTTGTGGACGAATCATCTCTATAATAAAGATGCTGTGTGTTGTTATCAGCACAGGGCATTTCTCATTGAGTACACAAATATTCCCTTTCATACACATTTGCACTCCAGGCAGACGGTCCCTGAAATCTTCCTGACATGCTTGTTCAGATTTGCGATGAGAGGAGGGGGGGGCGATCTCAGGAGGCAGGACGGCGTGGGAAAGACAGACGACTCTATCAGGACTGTTTCTGTTACTTTCAAATCTGTGCGACGTCGGTACTCGACTTAATCAAAAGTGCAGAGAAGACAAACATGCTCACCGGACTTCACACAGAAAAATGTACTCAGGGAATGTGTGGAACGAGTCTGTTTGTGTCAAGCAGCATCCTGCAGTACCTCGAGTGTCCACTAGAGGCTGGCTGCAGAAGCACAGGAAGTCACATACACACCCATTCTAAAAAAAACAGATCAATCAATCAAACTTTATTTATGTAGGGGCGCTGGTGGTGCAGTGGTTGGTGCGCGCCCCATGTATGGAGGCTGTGGTCCTCCAAGTGGGCGGCCCGGGTTTGCTTCCCACCTGTGGCTTCTTTCCCGCATGTCATTCCCCACTCTCTCTCCCTGATTTCCGACTCAATCCACTGTCCTGTCTATCCATTAAAAGCACAAAAAGCCCAAAAATAAAAACTTTATTTATATAGCACCTTTCAGACAAATTAAATTGTAGTTCAAAGTGCTTAACAAGAGTGCAGAAAAGTTGTTGACAAAAAGTAGTTTATAAAATCATTGAGAGACTAATGCACACCAATAAGAATAAAAAAAATATATATATAAAAATAAAATAAAATAAAATACGACACATAAAAGCAACAAGATATTAAAATAAATACATAAGAGGAAAATATTTAAAATTGTCGTAGGATAAAAAAGACAACACAGTAATGTTAAGATTTGAATTGATATAAAACACTTTATGACTGAATAAATTAGTGTGTGTGTGTGTGTGTGTGTGTGTGTGTGTGTGTGTGTGTGTGTGTGTGTGTGTGTGTGTGTGTGTGTGAGTGTGTGTGTGTGTGTGTGTGAGATCAAGCACAGTTAATATTTAAACAAACCTAATATTAGTATATAACCTCTAAATTAGAAGAGAAAAGGTTACGCCCCCTGCCAGCTCCACCGCCCTGGTACAGCGTGAATCTGTGGGAAATCCTAAAGGTGTGTGTCCACATTGACATGGGGGGGGGGTCTCCTAGGTAAGACATGACGTAAACAGGAAGTAGCGGACAAAGCATCAGAGTCCTCTATACGATGATTTAATGAGAATATGTGTGTTTGTATCAATGTGTAGTTGAAGAGAATCTCAAAGTGAACTAAAGAGAGGAGAAGAACAAACTGGAGAACAGGAAACATGCAGCAGCAGGTTGATTAGAGCATGGAGATGGTAGAGGTGGCGTGCAGACGGTCTATGGTCGTGCAGCAATCACAGGGAATAAAGGTTACCACCCCCTCCCACTGGCCCCTCCCACTGGCTCCAGGTGAATTCTCCTGATTATATCCTGCTGTGTTCTCACATCAGATCACTCTGACTTTCTGCAGAATAAATACGAGGAGGCTGGAGGAGAAACTCTGAGTGAAGAGAGAAACATTCAGATGTTTGAGTGATCACATGATGCTCAGACTGAGAACACTTCAGTTTCAGAGTTTTCTCTCTCTCTCTCTCTCTCTCTCTCTCTCTCTTTTTCTTTCTGCCAGTGTGGAAGCACTAAAAGACGATTTATTCCTTCAATTCTTTGGAAATCACTGCATTTGATTCAGGATGTTTGCTGCTTTGTGATAAAAATCAAAGCGTCTGTCTTTGTGTCCCTCAGGAGCAGGCCATTGCTCTGACAGTCATGTTTGTGACCATCCTGGGTCCCTCCGGCTGGATCCTGTCGCACCTGGAGGACTACAAGAAGAAGCAGTAGAAGAAGAAGAAGAAGAAGAGAGGAGGAGGAATCATTCCAGCCAGTCAGCCGTCCCTCCACTCGCCACGTCTCTCACTCCTTCAGCTGCTGAGACGAGATGTTGTTCCTGCACTTCTGACCCGTGACCATGTTCGTCTGTGCACCTATAAACCTCTTACCAATAAAACCTGATTCAGTATGAATATAAACTCAATGTGTGCTCCTTACTTTAATGCAATGATGAGTCCCACAGGAGCTGCAGTTTGAGAACGCTTTCAGGATCCATGAGTCCATGAATCCATCTTTAGGCGTCCTTTTATAAATGTTTCTCCGTCCATCTGACAGCCTATAGGATCACCAGGATGTAAGCCCCGCCCCTCTCTTATGCAGGAGTTAGTAACAGTTATTAAACCAGCAGTAAGATAAGATCCGGTGGGAGTGAATCCTCAGATAAACACAAACATCAGTCAGTGTTTCCTCTCAGGGTTCATCTGCAGGTCACTTTCTTCTGACAGACACAACACAGATTAAAGTTTAATCCTCTGATCTCACGGTAATCACCTCTGTGGCTGGAGTCTCATTCTGTTCTTCTTCATGTCTTCTTCTCAGCTCCTGACCGTCGTTAAGAGTTTTCTTACAAACCAAAATGAACTAAAATACACGACTAGAAGAAACATGAAAAGGAACAGAAATCATTGTCTAATTTCTACTGACCTCCTCTTCATCAGCAACACAAAGGCATCACGGAGCAAAGTGTCCCATGGGACAAACAGAGAGGAAATATTTCAGCTCTGCTGCAGGTTTCATTCTGCAGGGTTTGCCTCCTCAGGGTGCCGGATGTTGCGCCCTCTAGTGGCCTGTTTCAGCATTGCATTAACCTTATCAAAACTCAAAAGAACATGGCATTAAAAAGTGAGAAACGTATATAAATAACTTCAAGATTTTTCATCTATGATTTTGGCAGTGAGACGTAGTCGGCCATCCCCCTGAGATCAGGATTGTTCTGAGTGCAAAAATAAACAGTTTTGATGATGACGGATGACTTGTGCTACATTTCTCATTTATGAAAACATAAATGAGAAAACAAAAAGTTTCCGAAATTTTATTAAAAAAAAACTTCAAACCATATTCCAAATGCAAATACAAAACAATAAAAGTAAAAATATAAAAATGTAAAAAGTAAAAGTCAAACACAAAGACCAAAGTCTAAACCCGAGAGTGTAGACACTTGAGGTTTTAAAAGATCGTCCCAAAATGGGATTCAAAAGTCAGAGTGATGTGGAGTCCTTTAGAAAAGTCAAAAAGAACCCCGATCAGCTTTTCCACAACGTGTTTATAGCCAGACGGTCTCTTTTTTCAAGATTCTGTAAAACCTCAACAATGCAGATTCACAGAAACGTGATACATCCACAGGTGATACCAAGTTTATATGTGGTTTTAATGTCAAATCATACAAGGTAACACAGGTGATACCAAGTTCAGATGTGGTTTTAATGTCAAATCATACAAGGTAACACAGGTGATACTAAGTTCAGATGTGGTTTTAATGTCAAATCATACAAGGTAACACAGGTGATACTAAGTTTATATGTGGTTTTAATGTCAAATCATACAAGGTAACACAGGTGATACTAAGTTCAGATGTGGTTTTAGCTTGAAGACCGTGAACCAGGCAGATATGCAGAAACGCTATACACCTACGAGCTCGTATGTGGTTTTGCTCAAAGTATGGCACACTTATCCCGACCTCACAGGTGCATAGGCACCGCAGGGTGTGTGTAGGGTTGACAGGAAATATAAAAGCCAAAAACCAAAAGTCGTAGCGACTATATGACATATGAATGAAATGATAAAAAGATTAAATGATAATAAAAGAAAAAGAACATCTATGGTTAAAACAAATTCAACAATTGCACAACTCTTTCTGATCTTTCAACAACAGAAAAGTCAAAAGGCCGAATGAGCTCTCTGAAGGAAGCAGCCGCTGAATGAGATCTGCTGATTCCAAATGTGAGCGTGCTCGTTTTCTCTGCAGGCCCACACGATCCCCTGCCCTCTTTAACCAGCAGGGGGCGACCTTTGAATGACCCCAAACATTCACAGAGTTTCCCTTTAACAGAAGGTAGTGCATGTGTTGTGTCTCACCGGCATTAAGGAGGGGTGAGAGGGTAATGATTATCAATCAGATTGACAGCAGGGTTGTTTCCTGAGCCAATGAGAAGGAGAGGCGGGGCTATAGTCATACCTCCTTGGCAGTTACAGTAGATTCAACGACAGCAAAACTTTTGTTAGGATTTAACAACAGAAACATGATTGCCTAAAAGTAACAGATCAGATTGTACAAAGGGGGCGGGAAGAAGTTCATCATCACACACCCAGCAAAATAATAAATAATGTGTCGCACTCTTTTTTCTCCAGCTGGAAAACTCACTGCTTTGAGATTCTGTAAAGATGAATGAAGCTCCTGTATTCAGTTTTTTGATTGGTCTCCTGGATCCTGTCTCTGAAGAATAGACCAAAGAGTTTGAAGACACCGATAGGAAAACAGCTAGACTTGATGATCTGAACTCAGGGTTGATCTGGTCCCTGCCTGTTTCCGGGTCTGAAAAAACACTCTGCACATATTGAAATAATCACTGCTAAAAAAAACAATCGATTCCACAAAATATTTGTCATTTCAGACGTTGAAATATTTCTAAAAAAGCAAAGCGGAGAAATGATCGTCCTTTCTGTCACCTATGACCGACCTAACGTTCAGTGCATTTTAATGAGCTCTTCTGTCCCCGTCTTGCAGCTCTGTTCTGGACTAACTGTAAGTTTCATTTCATTTCACTTTTTGATTTGTTCCACACGTCAAAACACGTTTTCTGTGAACACTGTTTTTCACTTCTTTTTTTTCCTAATCCATGTACGGAACGGAGCAGGGGACAGAATAAATCTTATTTTCACTTCCCCCTTTACTCAAAAAGAAAACAAGAAATATCTACAAGGTCTGTCCAATTACAATCACTTGGCAACCGATACCATGGTTGGTATCATCTTAGAGATCATCTTAAAAACATTAACATGAGGAAGGCCCCCCCGGTCCTGATCAAGTTTGTGGACGCACATTACGTCACTGTGCTGACCAGCTTAGTCGTGTTCTCCAGCACGTCTTCCAGATGTCACTTTATTCCTGCCATCTGGAAATCTTCCACAGTGGTGCCTATTCCAAAGATCACTAGTCCGAGGCAGCTCAGAAGAACCTTGTTCTCTGAACAGTGGAGGGTAACCTTGATCCACTTCAGTTTGCCTTCCAGGCAGGGAGGGGTGTGGAGGATGCAAAACTCTCGATCTTAAATATGTCATGATTTCATTTAGTTTTGTATTTCAGCGTTTAGGTTTCCATGTTTTCATTTCTTCTGTCCATCCGAGTGTTGCTTGTTTCCCTTGTGTGTTTTTGAGTTTTATACTTTTGTGTTTCCTTTTTTATTTTGTAGTTTCTTATCCGTGTGTTTCTTTGTTCTAGTGGTTATGTTACATTCTTGAGTTCTGTGTATCTTGTGTTTCATGACGTATTGTCCTCAGTGTTTCTTGTCTTGTGTTTCTGCCTCTGTGTGTTTCCCTCCATGTTGATTGTCCTCATTGTCTTCACCTGTGTTTGATTACCTCTGTGTCTATTTAGTCTCTGTGTTCCTGTTGTCAGTTCATTGTTGTAAGTTGTAGTGTTGTTTGTTGGAGTGTCAGTGTTTCTCAGTGCTTATCAGTTTTTGGATTTTCTCAATTTGGACATTTTGATAGAAAGTTTTAGTTTTTGCCTTTTTATTTTTAAGAAATAGTTTTATTAGTTTATTCTGCACTTGGGTCCACCTCCTTGTTTTCCCACACCCGTGACGAAATATTGTATAAACCTTGGCTGTATCCGATTATTTCGTGGTCATTCAGTATGCATTTTTTGGGTCCACCTCAGCGCCTCTGAATGGAGCGACGCAGAAACGGCTCGTTGTTGACGTCACTGAACACAATAGAAATCATCTCGCAGGAAGTCAGTTTAAACTTTATCTTCTCTCTGAGTGACCTTCAAAAACAAGGTGCGACTTATATTCCAGACTTTATGGTGAATGAAACTCGCAACCATCTGCAACTGTGCTTCAAGTAGCGAAATGGAAAATGACAATGAGGGGCGTCAAATCCTAATCTCGCCTCGGGCACCAAAGTGACATCACAAGGAGAGCACATTTGAAACAGAGCATTTTTCTCTGTGTTGTAAGACTTATGCAGACCACAAACAAAGGACTGGATGGTTTATTTCACATGTTGTGGGTCAGTAGACTCTCAGGTTACACAGATATATGTTCAACAACACTGTAGAAGAGGATTGTTCATCATCTGTCCCCTTTAAGGAAACACTGTTTTTGTTCACAAACAATCTTTTCCAGCAGTTCACTAAGCATTGGACGCAGACTGGTTGGTCTACAGTTTTCACCACTGAATTCTTCTGCTGTGTTTGTTTTGTAAAGGGAGAACTTTAACCTCTTCCATGCTGAGGGAAAGACACTCTTTGCTCCACTGGTGTTAAAGATGGCGTAAACGGGTCCTGCTAAACGCCCGGCTGGTTTGTTAGTGTTTTTAGATGATAACTGTTGTTCCACTAGTTTTATATTTACTTTGTTTAATTCAAACTTAAGGGCGTGGTTACCATTAATGAGCTGTGTCACTCTCACCTCATGCCACCTCATGACATTTCATCTCTCAATGTTTCTACTTTGTTTATAAAGAATTTAGATACTCATCAATGTCATGTGGTTCAGTGAGAGTCACCTGTATCAATAAAAGATGGGATTTGGCTCAGTTTCCTTCCCATTCCCATCTGTATTTTTAAGAATAGACTTAAAACTTTCCTTTTTGATAAATCTTATAGTTAGGGCTGGTGCTGATGTAGACCAGCTCTTAGTTATGCTGCTATAGGCTTAGACTACCGGGGGAACTGGCACCCTGAGCTCCTCTCTCTCTCTCTCTCTCTCTCTCTCTCTCTCTCTCTCTCTCTCTCTCTCTCTGTGCATATACAGTACATCATATTACTGCATGTATCTATCTATAAATCTCAGTCACTAACCACCTACTTTCCTGGGAGCTCTTGAGCTCTCCTAGGTTCCTCAAGATCGTCGGTTGGCGGCCTGCCAGAACAACCCCCCCCACACACACACCCCCTCCCCTCCCCTCCCCACCCCACCGGATTGCTGATGGACGGTCTACCTCCCCCCACCCCCTTGCTCTCTATCCCTCTTCCTGCATCTTATCCCATCTCTCCCCCTATCCCTTTCCAAGCCCGGCACAGTCTAGGCCTGTGAAGGCCCCAGTTTTTTCCCTCAAAAATGAACACTCATTTATTTAATGTTTAAAAGATAACTTTTTCCTTTTCAGTAACTACGTTTCCCAGTTTACAGCATGGTTTCCCAATTAGCCCATCTCCCTGTTTTGCTTGCAATATGTTTTTGCCACATCTCAGTCGACCATTATGCTCTTCAGCTCATCATCATATCAACCCAGTCTGCTCTTTTTTAATCGGCTCGTGTTTGTCTGCTGCAGGGTGAAATATGTCCCCAAACGCTTTAACCGTTACGCCCTGTGAAGGACATGTGTGTAGTTGTCAGGTGCTTTATTTGAGGTAATTTTGGCTGTGATTGTTCCCTCGCCATGAAATTGGTAAGGAAAGTGTGTTTCTCAATGAAATTTGGAATTTTTGAGTTTCATCCATATCCACTGTATTTTGACTGTGTGCGATGTTTTTGTTACTTTGGGACTGTTAACTACAAGATTTGTAGCTTGAACTTTAAACTGCAATAAAATGATTAAAAGATCAATATTCTTTCCCCAATTTTTTTTAAATATGTGGAGGAGACAGGTGCCATAAAGAGTGTGTATGAGAGGAGATACATAGAGGGGGTATGGATTTGCAGCCCAATTATCTGATGACACACACACACACACACACACACACACACACACACACACACACACACACACACACACACACACTAACACACACACACTAACACACACACACACACACACACACACACACACACACACACACACACACACACTAACACACACACACTAACACACACACACACACACACACACACACACAATCTTATTGTGGTTTGCTGCAGAGAAAAGGGAAATAAAATATTGTTTCACTTTAATTTAAAGGGGTGGGGGGGAGTCTTTGGTACAAATCTTGTAGTTAACAGTCTTTTTCAAAAAAGCGGTTAGTGGTTATGATCGAAACTGGCATTATTAAAGGGTTATTTTTTTCATTGTGATTAATTAAATCATGATATAAATTGAACAAGAACCCCTTCATGAAAAAAATTAACTTTTCTGGATTATTTTGGATTTCCCTTTAGGGACCTTTTCTTTCTATATAGCTATAATGTTATGATCACTATGGGAACAGGTATTCCACTGGAACACCTCTCCACAGAAGATCTGGTCTATGCACATCGCTGTTCTCTTACCAAATCTGTTCATCTTCATAAACTTGTGTTGATTAACGACTTAGTGCATCAGTAAGGAAGTTTCGCCTTTAGCGGACAGTCTTGTGACATCCAGTTTATAAATATTCAAGTCTCCCATAAGATATATTTCACATTTTCAGTCATATCACACAGTTCACTCAGATACAAGCTGTTTGCACATGGTGGCCTAACACAACCCGTGCTGTTACAGTTTTTTCCAATTGCTAAAACACACTTTTTCAAACTAGGCTGGTTTCATCAAAATACTTAACACAATTCACAAAACCACACACCCAAACTGCAAAATACCTAAATATATCCTGCAAAATGAAGCACTGCAACCAAAACTACATATAGCATTTTATTTTTCACCAAACAAGTCAGTGCAACATATACCAGTACAGTAAAACGGCTCAAGTTGGGCTGCACTCTCTGTCCAGCCTCTCACATTGTCAGCCCATGGTTGATGACATGATCAACTAAGGTTGCTCTGATTTCATTTGAAAGTTGTTTTCTTCTTTGGCCATGAACTCCTCTACCAGCTCTACCCCTACCTCTCTCTCTTCCTCTACCAGCTCTACCCCTACCTCTCACTCTTCCTCTACCAGCTCTACCCCTACCTCTCTCTCTTCCTCTACCAGCTCTACCCCTACCTCTCTCTCTTCCTCTACCAGCTCTACCCCTACCTCTCACTCTTCCTCTACCAGCTCTACCCCTACCTCTCACTCTTCCTCTACCAGCTCTACCCCTACCTCTCTCTCTTCCTCTACCAGCTCTACCCCTACCTCTCACTCTTCCTCTACCATCTCTACCCCTACCTCTCTCTCTTCCTCTACCAGCTCTACCCCAACCTCTCTCTCTTCCTCTACCAGCTCTACCCCTACCTCTCTCTCTTCCTCTACCAGCTCTACCCCTACCTCTCTCTCTTCCTCTACCAGCTCTACCCCTACCTCTCTCTCTTCCTCTACCAGCTCTACCCCAACCTCTCTCTCTTCCTCTACCAGCTCTACCCCTACCTCTCACTCTTCCTCTACCAGCTCTACCCCTACCTCTCTCTCTTCCTCTACCAGCTCTACCCCTACCTCTCTCTCTTCCTCTACCAGCTCTACCCCTACCTCTCACTCTTCCTCTACCAGCTCTACCCCTACCTCTCACTCTTCCTCTACCAGCTCTACCCCTACCTCTCTCTCTTCCTCTACCAGCTCTACCCCTACCTCTCTCTCTTCCTCTACCAGCTCTACCCCTACCTCTCTCTCTTCCTCTACCAGCTCTACCCCAACCTCTCACTCTTCCTCTACCAGCTCTACCCCTACCTCTCTCTCTTCCTCCCCCTCTCATTCTCACCCTCCCTCTTCCTCTTCTCTCTCTGCAACCTCTTCCATTGTTGTAAAAAAAAAGTGCTTCATAGTGCTTACTTCCTGATTGAAGTGATAACAATTAACCATTGAGGTGTTTGGCCAATTAGCTCATGTAGTGTCATTTTGAATGGCAGTGTTTTGAAATGGCAAACATGTGACTTTATGTCAGATTGTTGTGTCTTATGCAGAGAACCGTGTTCAGTGCATTTAAAAAGTGCCATTTTGAATTGCTAAATGTGTGTAAAGCAGAAAATGTGTTTAGACTTTTGGAGACTTGAGAAGAGGTTTTGCTCTCTGTGTGTCAGTTTAAATAATTGTGCTATGCATGTCATTTTAGAGTGTTAGCAATTGGAAAAAACTGTAACATGGTCAGTGACTGTTAGGTGGGGGTTATTTCTGTAGTAGATGGACAATGATGAAAACGGAAACAGACTGTGGATCATCTTAGATTAAATTCAGCCATGGTCAGACAACACAGAAACACAACACACATGGCTGACCCATGCTGACCAAGATCTCACAATTGCTTGCAATTATTGACAATCATTGTGGATTCCCTTGTTGTTGATATGTTTGATGATGAAGAAATTAGTTGAGACTGACTTGCTTTCAAAAAGGATTATTTATTAACAAGATACAGAATCTCCAGGCTCGCCATGATTCGACCTGGGAGAGACCCAAAGCCAAAAGTGATCTCTCTCGAACACACAGAAACTCTGGTATTTATGGACACACACCACAGGATGTGGGGACATCTGTTTGTTTTCAGGACCATCCCTCTCTATACAGCTGCAGGGGTTTCTGTCTTAGATTTATGTATGTCATAAACTCAAAGGACAACACAGGTCACAGATACAATCTCTTGTCCAGATGTGGTCTCCACGTCCCTCAGGAGTTAACCTATGTCCCAGGAATTTCAGACATTTCAGACACTTGAATAACAACTGGAATATGATTTTGGATGTATACATCAACTCCTCCTCTTAGTGAGATAAACGTTGTGTCTCACTTCTAACAGATATCTATCTTTAAAAAATAAAAGTTTTCCCCCGCAGGGCTCCTCCTCCTCCTGCAGATGACGTCACGCAGACAGAGGCGGGGAGGAGGAGGAGGAGGAAGAGGAGTCAGTCAGTCCGGGTGAAGTTGAGCTGCAGAGAGGAGCCCCTCCCTGACTGCGAGGATTAAAATCTAAAGAGGAAGAAGCATGGATGAACTTTGATCAGGAGGACACTCCAGGTGCTTCGCGTGACGCTGGATTTAAGGTCAGTTATTGAACGTGCGCAGGTAACGTGACTAACGTCAGATCTGTACGTTACAGCTGTGTGGGGCTTTCCGGTCGTAACGCAGGACGGAAACACGTTTGTGCAGAGAGCCTTTAGTCCTGAGCAGCTCGAAACCGCCTACTACAGACTACTATCTAAATCAGGCTGTAGTATACTGTTCACTGATTTAGATAGTGAGGTGTCTTAAATATCTAGGACAGAGATATTATAGTGATATTTGGGTGTATGCTGCACACATCTGTTGAAGGGGTTTCCTTCAGTGGAATGGTTGTTGAGAGGTGTTGTTGGCTGGATGAGTGATGAGTTGTCAGGAAATGTCTAAATCTAAGCTAGGATCCCCCACAGTGGAATGTGAACAAATGGACCCTTATGTCCAGAGAGTCGCCCAGGGACATCTGGACAGGAGATTGTACCTGTGACCTGTGTTGTCCTTTGAGTTTATGACATACATATGACTAAGACAGAAACCCCTGCAGTTGAAGTAAGAGGGGTTGTCCTGAAAACAAACAGATGTCGTCATGTGTCCTGTGACATTGTGTATGAATAGCATTCTCAGTGTATGTTCAGGAGAGATCATTATTGGCTTCTTGTCTCTCCTGAGCAGACGTGTTCAGTGATTCTGTATCTTGTTAATAAACAATTTTGTTTGAAAGCAAGTCAGTCTCAACGGCAAATTTCTTCATCATCCAACATATCATCAACAACGGAAATCCACATAAATTTTAGTATGTAGTATACTGTTTACTGATTTAGATAGTAGTATGTAGTATGACAGCCAGTCGTCGGTTATTTTGCAGTATGCTTGGCAGGTTAAACTGGTTTTACTCAGCTGTGAATAATATGTAGTAATAGAGCAAGCCAAGCTCTCTGTAATTGCAGCTGCTTGTCCAGCTGTGGCACATGCACTGTACAGTCTACAAAGCAGGAAAATCCTAAGGTGGTAAGACATATAAATATATGAACATGTCATATTTGTTATTGGTTCATAATGTGGCAAGATATTTAGTCACCGCCACAGATGCGTTCAAACAGCTGCGCTCTGGCATTTTGATCTCTGACCTGACACTTTGCATTGTGGGAAACAGTACGCGAGGTAGACTGGTCCGATGCATACCGTACAATTTTCCCGAATCAGTATGACATCCTGGTATTTTTGGCATACTGCGGATCTCACAGTTGATCGTGCAGCTCTGATCGTGCAGCTCTGTTAGTACGAATTTTCATGAAATTCATTCATCTTGTGAAATGTATTATTCAAGTCTGTCTACCATGTCCATCTTGTAGCAGATCTTTATTTGTGTAAGAGCCAACCATATGTTGTCAACAACTGTTTGCTAGACAAAGAGTCTACATCTGTTACGTATACAAATCAGTGTCATGTCATCTTTATTGGTTTATAGTGATGTACCCAAATAGAAAGACATTTGTGGGTTGCACCTTTTAACAGAATATAAGCAGCACTGTGAACACTGTTACTTTGTCAGTGATTTTTAAGCATGCGTGTTTAGTGATGTTGTCTGACCTCGGCCGATTAAATGGTGTTATAATCTACAGTCTGTTTCACGATTTATACAGCAGAAACAACCCCACCTAACAAGCTCTGATCGTTCAGCTCTGATCGTTCAGCTCTGATCGAGCAGCTCTGATCGAGCAGCTCTGAACGTGCAGCTCTGATCGTGCAGCTCTGATCGTGCAGCTCTGATCGAGCAGCTCTGAACGTGCAGCTCTGATCGAGCAGCTCTGAACGTGCAGCTCTGATCGAGCAGCTCTGATCGAGCAGCTCTGATCGTTCAGCTCTGATCGTGCAGCTCTGAACGTGCAGCTCTGATCGTGCAGCTCTGATCGAGCAGCTCTGATCGTGCAGCTCTGATCGAGCAGCTCTGATCGTTCAGCTCTGATCGTGCAGCTCTGATCGTGCAGCTCTGATCGAGCAGCTCTGATCGTTCAGCTCTGATCGTTCAGCTCTGATCGTGCAGCTCTGACTATGGCAAGCCCTTTTAACTTTAAATATCGTGGTAATAGCATTCGTAGATATGAATAATTGCTTTTCGACATGATCACAGATATCTGTAATTCCACTTATACATCAACATATCTATAATGACCTTTTGACGTTCTTGATATCTACAACTCAATTCATACTAGTGACAAAGTTCATTTGATATCTTTTGTTCTTACATTACAGATTTGTGTGTGTGAGACTCAGTGTGTGTGTGTGTGTCTCTGTGTGTGTGTGTGTGTGTGTGTGTGTGTGTGTCTCTGTGTGTGTGTGTGTGTGTGTGTGTGTGTGTCTGTGTGTCTGTGTGTGTGTGTGTCTCTGTGTGTGTGTGTGTGAGACTCAGTGTGTGTGTGTGTGAGACTCAGTGTGTGTCTGTGTGTGTGTGTGTGTGTGTGTGTGTCTGTGTGTGTGTGTGTGTGTGTGTGTGTGTCTGTGTGTGTGTGTGTGTGTGTGTGTGTCTCTGTGTGTGTGTGTCTGTGTGTGTGTGTGTGTGTGTGTGTGTGTGTGAGACTCAGTGTGTGTGTGTGTGTGACTGCGTGCATTATTGTGAGTGTGAGTGTGGTGTGTGAGACTCTGTGTGTGTGTGTGTGTGTGACTGCGTGTGAGTGTGAGTGTGTGTGTGTGTGTGACCGTGTGTGTGTGTGACTGCGTGTGTGTGACTGTGTGTGTGTGACTGTATGTGTGACTGTGTGTGTGTGTGTGTGTGACTGTGTGTGTGTGACTGTGTGTGTGTGTGACTGTGTGTGTGTGTGTGTGTGACTGCGTGTGTGTGTGACTGCGTGTGTGTGTGACTGTGTGTGTGTGTGTGACTGTGTGTGACTGTGTGTGACTGTGTGTGACTGTGTGTGACTGTGTGTGTGTGTGTGTGTGTGTGACTGTGTGTGTGTGTGTGTGTGACTGCGTGTGTGTGTGTGACTGCGTGTGACTGTGTGTGTGTGTGTGTGTGTGTGTGACTGTGTGTGTGTGTGTGACTGTGTGTGTGACTGTGTGTGTGTGACTGTGTGTGTGTGACTGTGTGTGTGTGTGTGTGTGTGACTGCGTGTGTGTGTGACTGCGTGTGACTGTGTGTGTGTGTGTGTGTGTGTGTGACTGTGTGTGTGTGTGTGACTGTGTGTGTGTGTGTGACTGTGTGTGTGTGACTGTGTGTGTGTGACTGTGTGTGTGTGACTGTGTGTGTGTGTGTGTGTGTGACTGTGTGTGTGTGTGTGTGTGACTGTGTGTGTGTGTGTGTAGTGTCTAACATATTTGGGACAAAGGTTGGTGCTGCTCCCCTTAGACTGTGCAAAACAACACCTGGTAGTATTTATATCTGAGACCTGTGTTGCTCCTTGTGTACGTACACACTTCTCACCAGATGACCTCGACCCGCTGCCAAAGTTACATAGTGCTGAAAACAGGCCAGGCTCTGTGGACACGAGAGAGAGACGCCATTCTCCCTTCTGGAGGTTATTGTTCTATTAGCTGTCCTTTAAAACGACTGAAGGAGGAGGAGTTACAGGCTGTTGCTGTAATAATCATTTAATTTCTATTTTTTATTGCACACATTATGTTTTGATATTTCCCCGGTACATGGTCTGAGCCCAGCCTTTGCAGCGTTTCCTTCAGTGAACGTAAAGTTTTATCTTGTTGGAGCGTCACATACAGACAAAAACAGCTTTCTCTTTCTTTGGCCCCTCCCCCATTAGTACTGAGGTTAACTGGCCTCTTTAGTGTGACCGCGCCCTGAGTAGTCATTGCTAGGAGGACGAGAACTTACACCTTTATTTATTGCTCAGCTTTGATGTCCAGTAGTGTGGGGGCGGGGGTCATCATGCTTACCTGGATAAGCTTCACATCTGGTGTCGAGTAGATTCAAATATCAAAGCACTGAATGATACAAAGAATAAAGGAAGAGGACGTACCCAACATCTACTCACTACCTAAACCCAGACGATGAGTTCAGAAGGCTGTTGTTCATCTGGACTGAAAGCAAACCTTATCTGTAATACATAGATTTATTTGATCTGTATTGGTTAAGTATTAAAGGTCCAGTCAGTGAGATGTGTAGAGAGTGAGATGATAAAGGTATCTTACTATCTGATCATTAAGGAAACATGTTGAAGTGCTGGCTTCTCTGACAACAATGCAGCAGCCAGTATGTCCTCCTTCTAACGGTGCACTCACAAGACGCGACCCGTACCGTGCACAAGCACGCTTCAACCCTCAAAGTCCAGTTCATTTGACCAGTGTGAGTGCTCCGATCCTCTTAAGCACGGTACACTCCCTCGACCCTGGCACGCTTTGAAGAGGTGTGCTTCAGCACGGTACAGTTCAGTCTAGATGGTGTTAAAATAAGTGATATTGTTTTATTTTTATTAGGGCCCAAAGCACTGACAAGTGCGTAGGACAATTCTGAATTTTACTATGCATTTCCAACATGACAAAACCTACAAAAAAGCCTCTTCAACCCACGCCCAAAAGTCCACAAATCACATCGCCATCAAACAGGAAGTGGCTGTAACTCTTATATACTTTGTCTGATCTTCTTGAAATTACACAGGTATGATCAGGGTTGGCCTCTGAACACAGTGACACAAAACAATAATAATAAAGTTTAACCATAGCGCCCCCTACTGCAAGGAGTAAGTACTACCTCCCATATACAATGTCAGATTTGCTCCAAATTTCACATGAACGATGTCAGTACTGGCCTGATCAAATCTAACCTAATACAATTATTCCATTAACATAGCGCCCCCTACTGGAAAGGGGCTGCACTGCATCTCAGATACTTTATCTGATCTGCTTCAAATTTCACATGTATGATCAGGGTTGGCCTCTGAACACATTGACATAACAATCATTTACTTTGACATTGTTGACATAACAATAGTCAACTTCAACCATAGAGCCCCCTAATGTAAGGACTAAGTACTACATCCTATATACTTTGTCTGATCTGATTGAAATTTCACATGTTACTATTTTTCGGACGGCGTCGCGATTTTAAAGCTAGAGGGGATATACAGGTATCAAATGAAACTGCATGATATACTGCATCCATTGGTACCAAACATGACATGTTATCATGTCAGGAAGAGGGGTTAATAACGCTCTCAAGTCAAGGTAGTTTAAAATTTCTCATGCAAGATACAGAGCCCGTCTAAAATTAAGGCAATGCTGCCATCTTGTGGGGACTATCCATGATTGAAATATTTAAATTTAGAGTGTGGTTCCAATTTGTTTCACAAGGAGGCGTAACCTCCAAGTGAGACAGCTTAGTGTGCTCGGTAGCAGGAAAGGAAACACACTAGGCCTACTTGTTGCTATTATTTCCCTGTTATTAACAGGTTAGTAAATGTCACAAATCACATAGGTACATGTGGTCTATATATTCTTCTATAGCATGCGGAAGGTAACGCCATCCTTTAGTGTGTGTCAGGATGTGTTTTAAATTTGTTTTGAAGGTTTTAAGGTACTTAAGCTATGATGCTCATGAGCGCTAGCTTAGGTCATCGCCACGTTCACATATGGGCACCACTGTATGTCTGTCATGGGTTGTCCCTAGCTCCCATGCTCTTTTGCTAGTTTTGTAAAGCTCCTGCATATCTCTTAAAGTAACCGTGAGTTCATGAAGACTGTTCGTTTTCATATTTTGTACTTATATTCATGTAAAAAGTGTACCGTTAACTCTGCTAGCTTCGCCGTTTCTCTATGGGATATCCCATGTTATTTGTTAGCATAATGCTAAGCGGGGATTGATCTCCTCCTGTATGAACCTGTTTGCAACTGTTTTGCATTGATAAGAAGCTCTTAAGTAGCAGAACCAAATTATTTTAGATTTGTGAAAAGAATAATAACATACAGAAAGTTAATTTTGTAGTTTTGAGAACTTTTGCATGTAATATAAGACAAGTATAAGTTTGTGTTTTCTGTGCATATTGTGTTGAAATATGGATGAAATGTTGTTTTTGAAAAAAGAAAACAGAAATACAGTTTAAGTAAAACTGAAATACATAAACAGATGTATAAAATTAAGGATTGGCAGAAGCGAAAAATAAAGCTAGTCCGAAAGCGTTCATCCGTTTGACACAAACTCAGTGTGTTCTAGACATGTTCAACACATCCCGTTGTGCTCTGCACGTTATTTCGTCAAAGGGCGTGGCCGTAATGTGCGTTCAAAGTTTGATGTGCATTTTGGCAACTTGCCAAAAAGTAAATGGTTATATCTCTGCCATGCAGTGTTCAATCATATTAAAATGTCTCATACATGATACGGGGCCCGCCCTGAACACATCCATGATTTACATTTTTTTCTTAGTCACAGCGCCACCAGTTGACAACAGGAAGTTACTGCTTCTCAATTAGCATTAGCCATTGCTACAAGGTAGCTAATTTCCCACTCAAAATTGGTGTGGACCATGCTAACACCCTGGCCATACAACACTTTCAAGCTCACACACCTATGTCTAACGCTCTCGCCATATGGATGCATCATTCACCATCTACTTCAAATTAAACATGTATGATCAGGGTTGGCCTCTGAACACATTGACATAACAATAGTCAACTTTAACCATAGCGCCTCCTACTGCAAGGACTAAGTACTACACAATGCTCAATTTGCTCTAAATTTTACAGGTATCATGACAGTGCCAGCCTGAACTGCTCTACGTAAACATTTTATGTGATATTCATTACTTTGCCTATTTCAACATGCCAGTATTACCATTTTTTCATGAATTGAACTGCACGGCCTGCTGCTTAGCCACGTTCCGCTGCTGCTGCACTCCCGCGGTCGCGACACACCCCGACATGCACCGGGGTGAGAGGGCCCTTCATCACCGCTTGTGGTTTTAATTAGATATTTTTTCATCGTTTGAAAATCTGGTATCGTGACTAGGCCCCGGCCGATATGGATTCCTGGGGCCGATACCTATTTTGGGGAGAAAATAAATATATATCGGTGGATATCTTTCTTAGATCTATGTGCGACCTGCAGAGACAGATATAGATATTCACATTTATGCGTTGATCCCTCAAATACAGTTTTCAAACACTTGTGGAAGAGATTTATAATGAAGACAAGATGGTCACTCGACTGGGAAGTAACTGAGCATGAACGTGCATCACCGCTTCACACTCTGCAGAGTGATGATACTTGTTGTAATCCATCAGGCGCCCTCTGCTGGTGACAGAGAGCTGCTAGTGTAATACAATGCAACTCAAATGAAATGCTATTTGACTGGTGAATAAATCTATCGGTGCATAGCTGCGATACCGATAGTCACTGGATATGCTAATATTGGCAGATATTATCAGCTGACAAATGTATCTGTCAGGCTCTTAATAGTGAAAAACCTTGGTGCCTTTACAAAAAATACTTGTTTACAACTGTTAATATGTTTGTATTGATCCTTGTCTCTTTTAGACGCGTTGCCACTTGGACGGGCTTCTCAGCTTAACGGACCACAACGATGGATTCTCGTACCTGGATGTACCAACAGGTTGAACCAGCCTTACAGTCCTCACAAGCTGCCACTCAGTGTTTACAGGAGACGATGAGGAATCAGCAGACGGTGAACAGATCACATCAGTACCAGACATCTAACACAGGAGTCCCCGTACCGCAAGATTCTCAAAGATGGAGAACAAACTGGCAGGCGTTAACTGCTCATAATCAGGCAGCGTCCTCGTGGCAAACATCTGGAGGGAGAACTTACCAGAACTACAGGAGAGAGTCGTATGGAAACTATCAAAGCAGAGCTCCTCAAGTGATGGTCAATAATAGATCTCAGGGTTCCACTCAGCTAGTTTCTCATCAGAACTCTCCTCAGAATTCATTCAACATGGTGACAGCAAACCCGCCGAGTGGTTTGATTCAGAATGTCTTTTTTCAAAATGCAAATGGAGGGTCAGCACAAACAAGGACCATTACCTCTTTAACAAACGAGCAAGTGACCAACGTGTCACTGCCTTCAGCTGCTCATAACCTCAATCACAGCCAGATCAGGGTTCAGAATGGATGCCCTCGCGCAACACCTCCACCGAATTATCACTCTGTCGTCTCTCAGTATTCAAGAAACCAAAGTGTTACAAGCTCACCGTCAGTTCAGCAGAAGTTTGAGAAGTTTGGTCAGCTTATTCTGCCGAAAACTCAACTCAGCGACGGCAGACAGTTTGACAACTCCTGGTTATCAAGAACAAGTCAGCCACCTTTAAATCCCTCTTCTGAAACGATGGAGCACATGAGGATTGCAAGAATCGAGGAGGATCTTCGTAAATCAGTCCCTGTTGGATTAGATGGTTGTTTGTCAGATCACACAGGTTCACAGTACAGTGTGAAGCACTTTCTAAGACAGATATTGTCCAACCGTGATGTGCAGCCTGCTGAAGATACTACCTCTTACGTCCACCAATCCTCGCCTCTCACTTCTGCACGCTCTCTGCCTGAAACCCCCCGCACATCAATGGTAACGGTAACGCATCAAAGCATGGACTCAGCTCCTCCTCACAGCTCAGTCTTCTACGGCAGAGCGGCAGGAGATGGAGTCAGAAACGGAGGAATGGCAGCAAATTACTTTCCCCCTACAAATAACCAGGTGTCCAACGTGAATCAGGGTGGAGCTGTAAGGGCTGTGTCTCAGGTGATCAATGGCCCCGCTCAATCGTCTTCTGGTCGCATGAGAGCTGTTGCTGTTGTGCCGCCGTTGTCACAGGAGAGCCAGCACGATGCTACGAAGCACTGCTCGTCTCACACGAGCTCTGAAGAGGCCGAATGTGCCACCATGGATGAATCTTTGTGTGTGCGTCAGACAAATATCAACAACAATAAAACTCAAGATTTTACAGAGTCTCACCTCAATTCAGAAAACCCAAATGATTCAACTGGACATCAAGGAATGCCTCAAAAACAGTCCTGCATTGACGACACAGGATCAGTGCTGGTGACTAACGTGCAACCTGCCTCTGCTCCAATCCCTGCAACCCCTGAAGCACCAGCGAGCTTTGTGGCGCTCTCTTCAATCCAGACTGTCGAATGCACACTAAACACATTAAAAAAGTTGATTGAGCATTTCGATAGAGCGCAGAGTGCTCAATGCGTAAATTCCCCTTTGCTCAATCTGGGGCATCAGGTGTTAGAAATGTTCTGGGGTGGCAATCATAAAATGTGTTTAACACATGTGAGAGATTTGCACAGACCAATAATCGATATGGCAAAAGAATATTGCAAAGAACATTTAAAAAAGAACACCGTCATTGCATCAAGAGTCAAAAAAGCCCATTTCAAGTCACTGGAGGACCACCATACCCTCCAACACGATGACGTTTATACAGAACCGCCCTACAAATCAACGTGGCTGAATCTTAATGAGCAGGTCGATGACATCGATAAAATGTTCGGCCTCCCGTTGCCTCTGAGACGTCGTGCTCACACGCTTGACAGTGATGTCCAGTTGGATGAAGACGAGATCCTCAACCTTTCGGCTCAATTGAGAAATGACTCACCATACAAGGAGTTGTCCCAAACAGAGCCTGAGCTGGCTGACTCAGGTGTTGAATTCTCAGCCTTCACTGATGAAGAGGCTTCCACACCAACCGATGATGCCAGCAACCCTTTGCACTCATTGGAATATGAAGTCCTTCCTCTAGAAGAGGCCATAGCAGTCTTTGAACGAGCAGGTCGAGACGCCAACATTCTGCCGGAGATAGTCGAGGACAGATCGGTGGAGGCCAAGGCGCTGAACGCCACGTCCAGTGACTCCACAGAGGAGAAGATGATGTCAGTCGGTCCGATAGAAGAGGTGTGCTGCATCCAAAGGTTAATGCTGATCATTAACGGGTCAAACATGAACAAGAGGGTGTGCCAGTGTCAGAAGGAGCAAAGTCCCAATAAAAACACTTACCGGACTTTTGGGGAGGAAGTGGTGACAGAACTTAAGAAAGATGAAGTGTTTGTGATCAAGCTAGGCGGCAATTCAGACAAAACTCCATCCCAAGCTGTGGAGAGCATGGACACACAAATGATTGAAACCACTGACACCTCATGGGACGAAGAAACAAATATCCTCACTGAAATGTTGAACAGCAGCCGGCCGAGCATCACGCTCCTGAGTGGAAATGAAAACGACAGTCTCTCCGGAGGAGAAAATACAGAGCAGACGGAAGACCCGGAGAAGGATTCTGAACGAGCTCGGGAGAAAGTTAGAGAGTTCAGAGCCGTCAATGGCGTTCAATCGGACAATCAGGTGGATGGAGAACAGGATCTGTCACGATGTGCTGTGGTCAGGAGGGATGGAGATATGAATCTCTCCAGCTGTAAAAGTGGAGTCCAGATGTTAGACCTGCAAGAGAGCTGTGGAGATGTGGGGGAGTCATCACTGAAAACCATCAAACAACCATTTGTGGCTGCGCAGCGGACTTCTTTAAACCTCAGTCGAAAACATGAAACGCTCGTAAGAAAGCGGAAGAGACGACACGATCGTGACAGACTTTTTCACCCTTTGAAGAAATCCAAGAAACGCTTCATCGCTGTGGATTCACATGCTGCTCTTCAGGATGTCTCCAAACATAGGACAAGTTTAGCCGACGGTGAACCTTTCGTCTCACGTTATAGAACTGTAAAGTTGACTCTGTTCGGCTCGCCAAAAGATGACGAGCTTGATTTTTCCACGAACAAGGCTCCAAAATTCCTCTCTGTGCTCCTCAGTCCAGAAAAGGTCAGTGCACCCGTCCCTGCAGGGGGACCCTCATTGAAGCTACGCATTCATGAAAAATGGCGAGAAAGTATTCCCCAGAGTCAGGTAACCTTCAAAAGCAAGTCGACAACACAGAGGTGTAATTACTCGTCTTCATCGGGGGGGAAACTCAAGACGTCTGAGCCGGTTGTTTCTGCAAAGAGGAGCGATAAAAGGCTGAAAAGGTTGCTTTCCAAAGTGACCAAACAAAGGAAGGAGACGCTGAAGAGGGATGTGGCCTCACACAAGAAGCCTGCTGAAAACAGGAAGTATTCAGTCAAACCTCTGCACGATCAAAACATCCTCGTGTTCAGCGTGTTACCCAAAACATTCAACTTCCAAGATGGAGCCCAAGAGACGGAGAACCCCGAAGAGCCTGCTCCAAGTAAGTCACAACATAAGAGAAGTTTGACCGACTTTTTACTCTGAACTTTAGGTATCCACGCCTGACCAGAGGCTCAGGTTATATTTTACGCTTGTTGTAATCCCCTCCCCCCAGAACAACAAAATAAATCAAGGACATTTCTTTAGTGACGGCGGCACCAGAAATTCAAACCATCTTTGCAGAGTCATCAAAGGGGTAAATGAGGCGACGCCCTGCGAGCTCGTTCAGGCAGTCAACTCAAGCTGCACTGATTTCACACCCTGGGGGGTTTAAGATATCATCCTATCACTCCTCAACTTTCAGCATGTGAATTAAAACTGTGAGGAGTGATGAGGTCAGAGCCTAGACGACAAGCACATATTCTGTTCAGCTGCAATAAATATTTTAAATGATACAAACGTGAGTTGTCTGACTGAACTGAAGTTTCCTCTGATGTATTTTTTGGTAAATTTCAGCTGAAGGATACGACTGACTCTAGACGACTCTAGAGACCCAAATATAAAAATGTTTCACCCGTTACTAAAAACAAATGTATTTCCTGTTAATCATCATTTCTGAGGGATGTTTCTGTCTGTTATTGGTCGACACACTTCATATAAACACAGTTAGATTAGTTTTAACATTCACGACTCGTCTTCAACCTGTAACTCAGCTGGTCATCTCCCTCCACTGGCTCCCAGTTACTGCTCGCATCAAATTTAAAACTCTGCTGCTCGCTTACAAAACAGACACAAAAACGGCTCCTCCTTTCATAAAGTCTCTGCCTCTGGTCACTTCCTGTCAGCGCCTGTGCTCTGCCTCTGGTCACTTCCTGTCAGCGCCTGTGCTCTGCCTCTGGTCACTTCCTGTCAGCGCCTGTGCTCTGCCTCTGGTCACTTCCTGTCAGCGCCTGTGCTCTGCCTCTGGTTTTGTTCTTGCTCTGATGTTTGTCACTTTGGATAACAGCGTCTGCTAAGTGAGTGTTTTGTGTACTACATTAACCATGATTCCTTTTGTTTCCTTTACAGACGAGACTGAACTTGTTGAAGAACAGAATCCGAACCAAACTGTCATGAAGAAAAAAGGTAAAAAATAAATACATTTCAAATCTCTTTTTTTCATCCTTTCAGTGGTGGTACAGTTTGATCTAACCGGTGTGAATCATCCGTTTCACAGTGTCATGGAAAAATCCAAACTCGGACAAGAAGTATTTTCCTCTGCGGCAAGACTCATCCAGCATCTTCTTGGACTTTCAGAAGAAATACATCAAGAAGACGCAGCAGGAGTAACGCCACCTTTTCCTTTTTGTTCTCGTTTGTCAAGAAGAAACTTGTATTTGCTGTGAAACACGTCAGTATAACGAGATTTTTAAACACTTGAACCAGATGTTTACATGACATTTCTGAAGGTGCTATCTTTGACCTCTAAACGTTTGCAGACTGAACTGCACACAAATGTTCTTGTTTATATTTTCTAAGTGTTGTACTTTCTATTTTTATACGTGCATGTAAAACATATTTTTGATAAGAGACCAGAGACGTGTTCTTCTGTTTGCAGCCTTTTTGCAGCTGTTCGATAACCTCAGGTGTGAATAAACATACTTTTTTACAGCTGTTGGTCCGATGTATGATGTCAATGAAACACAGGA
>NC_083615.1:1049075-1056575 GCF_963584025.1 Labrus mixtus | reverse complement strand
TTGCATATACAGGAGTGATACATCGTCATTGGTTTCAGCTTGCCCTAGTGACTACGCCTTCTGCTAGTTTGCCTGGTGATTTATCTATGCAAACTTCTTTCTATAAGGCACCTGGTACGGAGGAACACCAACAGAAACTCCTTTGTCAGGAGGGCACTGATCTAAGGTCATGCTGTACCCAGATCCTGAGGAGTGTTCCTGTTGGAGATACAGACCGAGGCCATACAGAGAAACAGTTTCTAATTGCTAAATGACGCACGATCATCCTAATCTTTTAAGGTCAAACAAAGGCAACAGACAGATAGTATTTTTCCACTACAGTCTCTCTAATTGTTTCTGTGTATGGTGGATCTTTTTGTTTCTGATTGTATTTTTAAGTGTTTCAAAGTACTGAAGGCATAGTTGACTGTTTGAAGGTTCTCTGTGTTTAAGGTTTGATAATTTTCCTTTCTCAGATGTTGACACTCTTTGTCAAACCACTGGTTCTTTTCCTTTTGTTTGTTCGTACTTGCAGTTCAGCTGTTCTTTCAAAGATAAAACTCATATTTTGGACAGCCTTACATATGCCTTCAGTAGTGGGGGGGGGGGGGGGGGGGGGGTAGGGGTAATCTATAAAGTCTTGTACTAATGATTGGATCTCTTCACTATTGCTTGGCTCTTGGTATTGCTCTCTCTCTCTTTGCCTCTCTCTCTCTCTCTCTCTGGTCCCACATCCAGGTGTGAACAGCTGTAACTCAAGCCGTCCTGCTGTGAACTTCTCACCCCGGATGCTCTTTGTCTCTGACCCCTGAGAGGCCTCGATCAGGAGCAACTGGTCCGATCCGGCTCATTCAGGAGTCTGTGCTTCATTATTCTGGTCTGTATCCATGTGAACACTGGATGAGATTGTTTTTTCCTGGTTGGAGTTCAATCATTTTTATTGAGCATATGTCTGCCCCACCTTTATCCAAAGTGACGTACATCAGAGAGTAAGAACAACACAAGCATGGTGTGAAAGCTAACTAAGGACACAAAGATGTCAATAAATCAAAAAGTAGGTTTGTGTCCCAAAAGAAGAAGTGTCTGTCTGTCTCTCCCGGCAGCGTTTGACTAAAGCAGAACATAAAAGGTCAGTAAGTGAAGGTTACATTTACACATATAAAAGTATTTATTCATTCGAGTGTGAAGGGACCGTCTACAAAGTGACAGACTTTCAGAAAGTTTCTCAGGATCACAGTCGACATGTCCCCCCCCCCCCACGTCTCTCCACGGGGCTCTAAAGTGATTTATGTGTCTAAGTGAAACTCACACTGAGCCTCCTACTGCTCAACTCTCTCTCCCTCCCCTTCTATCTCTCTCTCTCTCTCCCTCCCCTTCTATCTCTCTCTCTCTCTCCCTCCCCTTCTCTCTCTCTCTCTCTCCCTCCCCTTCTATCTCTCTCTCTCTCTCCCTCCCCTTCTCTCTCTCTCTCTCTCTCCCTCCCCTTCTCTCTCTCTCTCTCTCCCTCCCCTTCTCTCTCTCTCTCTCTCCCTCCCCTTCTATCTCTCTCTCTCTCTCCCTCCCCTTCTATCTCTCTCTCTCTCTCCCTCCCCTTCTCTCTCTCTCTCTCTCCCTCCCCTTCTATCTCTCTCTCTCTCTCCCTCCCCTTCTCTCTCTCTCTCTCTCTCCCTCCCCTTCTCTCTCTCTCTCTCTCCCTCCCCTTCTATCTCTCTCTCTCTCTCCCTCCCCTTCTCTCTCTCTCTCTCTCCCTCCCCTTCTATCTCTCTCTCTCTCTCCCTCCCCTTCTCTCTCTCTCTCTCTCTCCCTCCCCTTCTCTCTCTCTCTCTCTCTCCCTCCCCTTCTATCTCTCTCTCTCTCTCCCTCCCCTTCTCTCTCTCTCTCCTTCACTTATTGTATCCTTTCATATGTTTCTTATAGTTGTGTAATGTGTTTGCTGGTTGTAGTCTGTCTGTTGATGTCTCAGTATTTTTGCCGTCTTTCTTTTCTTATTGTATTTTGTCGTTGCTGTCCTGACCTTGTCTGTTTGTTTTTTCTCTGCCTTATTTGTCATGTATATGTCACCAGTTTGTCACGCTATTGCACCTCATTAAATGAATGAATGAATAAAAAACATTCCTGAGATAATCCACTGCTGGTACGGAGGTGCTCTCTGCCTCCTGTGTGTGAAGAAAGAGTGTGTGTGTGTTTGAAGATACAAGTATATCCATCTCACATAGAACTGTGTTTGTCTTTGATTGAAATGGGGGCGGCAGTTGCGGTAGAGGGTCGCCGGTTCAAGTCCCTGGCCTGGTAGCTGGAGAGGTGCCAGTCCACTTCCTGAGCACTGCCCTTGAGCAAGGCACTGAACCCCAAAACTGCTCTGGAGCGCTCGCTGTGGGCCGCCCCCTCACTCTGAGACCTCTCCATTAATGCATGTCCACAGGATCCTGTTTGTTCATGTGTGTGTTCATGTTTAAACAGAGTGATTAATAAAGGATAAATGAAAAATGAAATATGAAACACACATTGTGAGTGTGTGTAGTTGTCAAACTGAAACCAGACATCACAGCCGTTTTTACATCTGCACTCCTGAAAACATGGAAATCATTTGAGGAGGACTGCTCCTGACTGCAGACGCAGCACTGAGGGAATGCTACTTTCAACATCAGGCTAGTTTTAGAAAATGACCAACCCTGCCTTTAAGCGTGATATTGATTTGAGGTCATATCGCCCCGCCCTGCTAACCAGGCTACCGGAGCAGCAGCAGCACGGCGCCATGCTTCCTCTCCTGAACACAGACAGAAGAGAGGGAGTTGTTTTGATACAGCTGATCATTAAAATATCTAAAAGAAGTGATCATTCAGATTGGGAAATGTACCAACCTTCCCTGTTTGTGTGACTTTAAAATAAAACAGAGTCCTCTCAACCTCACACAGTCCATGTTTTCTTGAAGAATAATTCTCTCAGGTGTTCAGAGTTCAGGTGTGTAGCTCCAGACGCCGCTGCAGCTCAGGCCGTAGTTCTCCTCTCTCACACTGTCGGGCAGCTCAAACTGAGCCAGCGGCCTCAGGAGGCGTCGGATGGCGTGCTCCTCAAACTGAGCTCTTCCTGGATCTCCGATCAGGACTTTGGTGCCGTGGGTCTCCATGCAGCGGTTCAACCAGCTGTGCAGGCTGGTGGCGAGGGACTGGTCGTAGAACATGTCGCCCAGCAGGATCAGGTCGAAGGCGGCGGGCGGTGAACCGATGATGTTGTGGGTGAGACACACAGGAGGCTGCAGGCCGTTCAGCTCACTGTTCATGTGCGTCGCCACGGCTGCCACTGGAACACAAACAGGCGGGTTAACACGTCACAGGGTTAGGGTTCAAGGAATCATGGTGTTCATGTGTTTCTTTTAATCACAGCAGTCTATATACAGGGTTCACACTCTTTTCCAGGGATCATTTTCCAGGACATTTTCAGCGATGATCGAGCTGGTATGACAGTCCGTGATCGTGCCACGCCAATATTAAGTGTAGTCTTTAACAAGGTTAATCACACCCACTGTGAGCTACCGCTTCAACGGTTAAACATTTAATAACATGTTAAGGTCCATTTTTTACACTTAACAACGCAGTATTATATTTGAAGAGACAATGCTAGCAAACAAGAAACTTTCAATGGATTCTTGTTCCTCATGTCCCTGGCTGTACCCCTGAGAAGTTTCAGCAGATTTTACTGTAGACTTTTTGAAATAATTAAAGTTGAATTCTGGTCAAATTGCATAGAGATGCTGATATTTTAGAACATTTTAATTCAATTTTCTATAAAAAATCAGTAAGAGGTGACAAGAAACTTTCAATGGAAAGCTCTTCTGGTTTCCGTTTGTAGTTCATTTAAAGTCCCCATGATACTGACAGCAGGCAGAACATTATCTGCACTGAGGACCACCTCCCACAGACGGGATTCTGACAATGATTTGTTTGTCTTAAGAACCAGATACATGCAGTAAAAAAGTCTGTTCTAGATAAAAACTCATTTACAGCCACAGATCTGCTCGACTCTGTCACAAAAGCTGATGATTGTTAGATTCCCTGCATTCCTGAAACGCATCACAAACGATCGACCCGGCCTCCATGGAGGACAGACCTGACAAAGCTTCACTTTTCATTTCTTACAGATCTGCACAAGGATGCTGCTTTTTCTGCAAACTTCATTCCTGTTTATTGGGAGTAAATCAAAAGAAAGTTTTTTTTACGTACAGCTGAAGTGAGGCGGAGTGAAGCCTCTGTAAATCTCTGTCTCTCTCTTCCCCTCCAACCGACTTAATCAAGCTGCTCAGGAGGAAGCTGTCTTGATTTGTATTGTGTTAGGAAAACAATCTAATACGACGACGTGCTTTAACTTGAGCTTTTACTTTACAGTCGTGTACATTCAGGTGAGTACGGTGGCTGGGAAGTGCAAAGCAAAATGACAAAGTGGGAAACACTTTTACAAATTTGAGACAAATTTACATTTTGAAAAACATTTTTACTTTTTATTCATCCAAAACAAACAAAATGACCTCTAACTCCTTCACTTCTGGGTCACTTCCTGCATTTGGTACTTTCCCTTTGTGTCAGGATTCTGTCGTTTGTAAATTTGTTTGTGGACTGGTGAAAGTGTTCTGCCACTTATACATTTGTCTCAGTGATTGTAAAAGTGTTTTGGTTTTGTAATTTTGTTTTATAAATGTAAAAATGTTTTTCAAAATGTAAATTTGTTTCAGATTCTGTAAAAGTGTTTCACACTTTGTCATTTTGCTTTGCACTTCCCAGCCACCGTAGGTGAGGGTTTACTAGGAAGGCGAACTTCTCACACACTAAGCTGAACAGACTCCACACACTGTGGACCAATCAGGCTCTCTCAGCAACCAATAGGAGCGCAGGTTATCAACGTACAACCTCAAACAGTGTTGCTAAGCAACCACACTAATTTTCTGTGTGTATATTACAGAAACCTTTACCGACCCCCTCGTGTGATCAAATCAGCTCACTGACATGTTTTATCAGCAGGAGCCATGTTTCAGGCACCAAGTAGATACAGGAAGTCATATAACACAGGACTTCCTGCTTATAGACTCACTCTAATTCTCTTAGAAACATGACGTAATGGACACCATTAGAATCATGCTGATCAAGAGTTAAATAAGTAAAAGGGGGTGGAGAGAGACCTCCCTCCACACACACAATCAACAGTATCAAATAGCAGGATTCCTCTGTGTTATTCAGTCGTTCTGCAGAACTGCTCGTTGCTTTGTGATTCTGTAAAGAAGATTAAAGCTCTCTGAACTTTGCCTCGCAGGACACCTTCTTACTGAAGATTATCTTGCAAACTTTGAAGACTCTAATTCTACCTTGAAGAAGACAAAAAGACTTAGAGAATCAAAGTGTTGTAGCCTCAGTAGTCCGGATTTAGTAGAAGTCTGACCCCTGCCTGGGTCTGGACCTTACACACAAACACTGAACAGAGGCTGCATGTGGAGCAGCAGGTAGTGCTGTGGCCACACGGTAAGAAGTTTCCTGGCTCCAGGGCCTTTCTGTAAGGAAGTCTGCATGTTCTCCCCGAGCAAGCCTGATGAACGCTAACAGCAGCGTATCAGAACGGTCAAAACCTGCGTTATTTTATCCATCAGATGTGCTCAAAGTCTTTAAGACAGTAATATATGAGGCTCCTTACTAACAATGTGACGTCACACTTTCTCTGTCTCTCTGGGGAGCAGGTGTGTGGAGACCTGACAGGTACGCAAAGGAAAAAGAGAGAGGGGGCTGTCCTTCAGGTTATCGATCGTCGATGGTGATGATCTCATGCACATGAAAGGAGAAAAATGCTAACGTTGTATAGCATATAGGCTAACTCCCCCACCTTAAAATACCTGTTATATCTGACCGGGTAAACCACGGCTAAAAGCTTTTCAACATCCTGTAGGTTGATGTGGATTTCCGTTGTTGATGATATGTTGGATGATGAAGAAATTTGCCGTTGAGACTGACTTGCTTTCAAACAAAATTGTTTATTAACAAGATACAGAATCACTGAACACGTCTGCTCAGGAGAGACAAGAAGCCAATAATGATCTCTCCCGTACATACACTGAGAATGCTATTCATACACAATGTCACAGGACACATGAGGACATCTGTTTGTTTTCAGGACAACCCCTCTTACTTCAACTGCAGGGGTTTCTGTCTTAGATATATGTATGTCATAAACTCAAAGGACAACACAGGTCACAGGTACAATCTCCTGTCTAGATGTCCCTGGGCAACCCTCTGGACATAAGGGTCCATTTGTTCCCATTCCACTGTTGGGGATCCTAGCTTAGATTTAGGCATTTCCTGACACTCATAACTCATCCTGCGAACAACACCTCTAAACCACCATTCCACTGAAGGAAACCCCTTCAACAGATGTGTGCAGTATACACTTAAAGATCACTACAATATCTCTGTCCTAGATATTTAAGACACTTCAAGGTAAACACTGACCAGGAACCAAGACATCTGCTATGGCTCTTGTCTAAACACTCAAACTGAATTACAACTGATTGATCAGACAGTCAGCCATTTCGTCTGTGAATAAGTAACTATCACCAACAGATACCTCGTGATCCCTGGGAACGAGCTCGGAGCTGCAGACTTCCTGTCTGCTTAACTATTAACCCAACAGGTGAGCACACTCCCACCAGCCGACAGGGAGCGCACGTTGGAAAATATGTCGCGTCAACTCAACCACCTGACAAGCAGACAAAAACTCTCTGCTATGGGGCTAACAACAAAGCACAAACAGAACCATTAAAACACACTGAACACCTTACCAAAGTTAAAATCAAGGGGATTTATTTACAGACAAACTTCATGATTAAACAAAGATCAACTTAAAAACTAACCTAACTTACACAGCCACATATAATCCCTGACTGAGAGGCACAGCAGACCCAACTCCAAACGCCTCTCTTCATGAAGCCAGCACCGGGCTTTTAAGCTCTGAGGCCAGGTGCGCCTCGTTGTTCCATTAGTATCTTCACCTCGGCTGGAGACAACAGGAAGTGGAGGGACTAAAGCTGAACAATTTGTGGATAATTGTCAGAAAAATAATGTGTGATAATAGATTTACTGTACGAGCTGTAGCTGAAATATCAAGGAATGTTAGAGGTTAGTCATGAGGGATCTCTTGTTTTGGTATTTTTTAATGAAGATTTTAGACCTGGTTTCATGTTTCTGATCACAAACTTATTCTCATTTCATTTTTTTTATTTGTTCCGTACATGTCAAAACACTTAACAGAAAAAGAAAAAAACAATTCACACTTTATCACATGTACAGAAAGGAGCAGGGAGAAGAATACATCTTGTTTTGCCTGCAACCTTACTCAAAAAGAAAACAATAAATGTCTGGCTGGTCTGTCCAATTACAATCAATGAATGAATACCAACATAAAACAAATCTGACAATTCAGTCTTCACTTCCTCAGACATAAGAAGGAAATCACAAAACACACGAACTGCAAAATATTCTGAGTTGA
>NC_083615.1:1029075-1041575 GCF_963584025.1 Labrus mixtus | reverse complement strand
TGGCAGGAAAACAAGTAATTTCTAATCATTTAAACATGCCTTTAAGACTGCACTAAATGTTGACGGGTCTGCTACTGACCCTGAACCTAAATCAGGATCATCTCTGGTTTAAACGGTACAATGTGAGAGTAGCCCAGAAGAAAGGCTTGAAAGAAGAGAAAGAGATGGTTTCCCCATAAAAGCTTTCGAAACCGAGGGTACAAACACAATGGAGCATAATGAAAAGATGGATAGAGTAATTGTCCTGTTAAGTGATCCGAAAAGACAGGGTAGGGAGGGGGTGGAGAGTGAGGGTGTGTGTGTGTGTGTGTGCATGTCTGACTGTGTATGTATGTGGAGCTCCCACTGTGCCGTGCTTCTGCGATTCCAAAATGCACGTGAACTCACAAACTGGGACGCTGATATTACGATGCTGAAGAATGAAAATGAAGGTACAAAGACGTGAAGACAGCTCAGCTAGTTACAACACTTTTGAGAATATATATGAATTCTACAAGTCCGACTTCTAGACACTCAAACCTGTCTCCTCTGTACAATATGTCTCCAACACATATATTTCACCGAGCTCCAGTTTCACTTGGCGCCCCCTGCAGGCCTGGAGCACTTCTGTTGATATATGTGATATGGTTGCATTTTTTTCTGTGTTTGTGTCTTTCTCACTTTGTATCATGTAATGATCTGCAGCTAGAAATCTTGAAATCTAAAGGGCTGTCTAAAGGATGTTTTGTCCCTTGTCAGCCTCCGTACTCGACCAAACCACTGACAACCTGCTCAGCAGTGATCTGTATGCTAACATGTTCATTGTATAAACTTTCAAAGATAATAAAACATCAGTGTCTTTGTCTCTGATGTTTTTTTTTTTTGATAAAGTTTGTGGAGGACTCTCTCCTTCGTTCCTGCAGTTCAGCGGTCGGTCCGGGCGGAGGGGGTGACGGTGACCTCTGACCTCTTCTCTTTCTCCGTCTAATCCTTGACAGCCATGAATCTCTGAGCTGAGAGAGATACACGGCTCTGCTTCACTCTCTTTCCTCCTCTCCTTCCTCTTTCTAATAAGCTCCACGAGCAGAAACGTGCTCAAACTAGGATCAATATTGGAGATGCTTTTGAAAAATGGAGAGAGGTTAGAACACAGAAAGGTTTACAGACCCATGCAGAGCTGGATAAACACTGAAGCTTCAGAGTCCACCACATGGTGACCCCAATTAAAATGATCTTTATATTTAGACTGATGTCCTTTCTTCAGTTTGTCTAAATGCTTCTCAACTCGTCTAGCCTCAGGATCCACCACCAGCTCCTCCCTGAAAAATAACGCCCCAAATTTCTGATATTTTTCAACCAATCCGATTCATTTAATGCAAAATGGTGCAGTTTGCAGTTTGCAGCTTCTGTCAGATGTTTTGTACCTCAGACGGTGCAAAACATCTGACGGGAGCAAGAAACTGAACAAAACTAACACGTCTAAACTGACCCCCAATTCACACATACTCCGCACCCCCACTACAAGATCACGCAGGAATAAAGAGAAAAACATGCAAACTACACGTTGCTTTGTCTTTCTGAGGATGATTTGTTCTTCATTCTGTACCTGTTTTGTCGTCATGTTGTGAGTCTGTATATTGTGTTTAATTTTTAAATTGACCGGATGCTCTGTGCGTTTCCTTGTCTGACTTCCTGTCCGGGTTGACTCGCAGCCTATTTGAAACGGAGCAGAGAGTAGTCCAGCTTCATCCAGCGCTCGCTGTGTGAACACAATGATTGACTAGTGTGGGAGCTAACTAAGTGCGCGGCGCTGACGGACAGTATGTGTGAATCGGAGGTGAGCACGTTGCCCCAGACTTCCATCTTCCCAGCAACATTTGCCAGATCCTCCTCCTGGGGGATTCTGAGGCGTTCCCAGGCCAGACGGGATATATAATCCCTCCAGTGAGCTCTGGGTCTACCCCGTGTCTCCTCCCAGCTGGTCGTGCCCAGAAAACCTCCAAAGGAAGTCGACCATGAGGATCCTGATCAGATGAACCAAACCACCTCAACTGGCTCCTTTCGATGTGAAGGAGTTTTTACATGGAGCTCCTCCCCCTCTCTCTCTACGGCCCAGATACCCTCTGGAGGAAAGCATCATATCCACCATCTCATTGTTTCAGTCCCCACTCAAAGCTCATGACCACAGGTGAGGGTTGGGACTAAGATGGACGGGTGAATGGAGAGCTTTGCCTTCAATAGCCCGGCACCAGCCGACGCCGCACCAACGTGTCTGTCAATCTGACGATCCATTTGACCCTCGCTTGTGAGAGGTCAAAATGCTCCAGCAACAACTTTATTAACAACTTAGACCGACACGTTTCGGCTCGTGGCGTTCATCAGGGTCATCAAGAAACAGATTAACAAACATCATTTAAACAGGGTGGGTACACAATTGAAGGAAAGGTAAAAAAATTCAAAAAGGTAGGGACAACCAATCAGATGCCTCCACATATGTGTGTATCAGCCAATGCAAGGTGGGCTGGTTTGTTGGTCAGCTGGTGAAGTTTGTGCCAGAAAATCCTCTTTTTCTCCTCCCTCACTTTGTGAACAAGACTCCGAGATACTTCAACTCCTTCACTTGTTTTTACCATGCACCACATCGAAATATATAAACACATATATTATTTAATTTAAATGATCATATACACACACTTTTTAATGTAAGTACTGTAAAATCTACCTCATGTTTACTTCAGCATCTTTTGCACTACTCACCACTGCATCATATTATTTATATATATATATATTTACTTGTACATATTAGTCTTTTCTTGTTTATTTTATGTTCATTGTTGATATTTAATATTTAATGTGATGCCTTTGTACAAAGAGAGCACAGTTTACCTAAGATAACTTCCTTGTGTGTTTAAGCATACCTGGATAATAAATCTGATTCTGATTCTGAAATCACTGAGTCCACAGATTTGCATTTACACTCCACCCTTCAAACCCTTCACAGTCTTAAACCACGGGGGAAACAGGGTTCAAAATGCTAAATTAAACACAGAGTCAACATAAGTTTATTATGTGTTTAATAGAATACATTGCATATTCTTGGTCTCACATAATCAAGAAACAGAGTCCACACATGATAACAGAGTGAGATGTTCACCTTAGCACAGCCCTGTTTCGCTAAACACTGGTTCAGTAAGCAGATGACTGGTTCCTCTTGGCCCACTTACAGAACAATAGACGGACTAAAGGTCACATACACAAGACTGTGGGAAGAGAGAGAGCGCACAGAGGGCGAGGCTTGGTGGGGCTGGGTGGGGGGTTAGGGTGGTTAGGGTGGATGGGGGGGTGGGGGTAAATGGGCAGAGTTTGGGGTGAGTTAAGGCCAGGGAGGAAGAAATGATGAAGCTGGTATCTTGTGGTATTTTGTACAAAGGTTTGATCAATTCAGCTTGTGTTGTTTAGATCCATCGATTACATTTTAGTGTGTCCATCCTTTTATTTCTTTACTCAGTAACTGAAGACATTTCAAATGTAGAGAACAATATTTCCCCAAAAAATATATTTAAAGGTGGAGTCAACATTCAAACTAGCCGCTCCTCCTCCTCAGAAGCCCCGCCCCCTGCAGGACGTAGTGTGTACGTTTACTGCTTGTAGCTACACTGCAAGCTAACGCACGCTAGCACAAGCTAACCGCCGGTGTTCATCACCTTCCTGTCCAACAGGAAGTAGACCAACTCCTCGTCCACGGGTAAAAGACAACACAAGGTTCACCCTCGTTTTAGAACGAGCTTTATCCACTTTTTTCAGAATCAGAATCAGAATCTGGGTTTATAGCCAAGTACATTTACACATAAAGGAATTTGACTTGGTGTAAGGAAATAAAGCAGAACTAGAAACAACTTAAATAATACAGAAGAAGAAGATATTACAATATATAAAATATAATTTAAAAATGTAAAATATAAAATATAAAATATAAAAAAAATAAAAAGATTAGTCCTGGTTCATCACTGATGATCTCTGTAGAAATATTTTTGAAAGGCAACTGAGCTTTCTGTTTGGAAAACCCAAAAAAATTCTTCCACCTCCTCTTTTACTCAAACTGCAAAAAGGGCTTCCATAGGCCTCAGAGATGGAGGGGGAAGAGGTAGAGAGGAGAGGAGGGGGAAAAGTGAAAGAGAACGTGTGGGTGTTACTCCGGGGAATAACTGAAGCTTTCACAGATCAAATATTGTAATTAGAGCTCATACGACTCTCTTCAATAAGGAAGAGACTAGAGCACTTTTTGAGGTCCAAGCTTTAACCAGTAGTGGGCCGGACGCTGAGAGCCGAGGCGAGGCAGGGTGAACGGACTGATTCCTCCTCTTCAGTGCTAAGTGCAGGGTATGAACACAACAGGAACACAATGTGTGGCTAAGGGCCACAGGTAAACATTGGTGATGCAGATCAAAAGCAGCTAGAGTAAAAGAGGAGTGGTTCCTATTGTTTTCTCTTCTGTCGACTCTATATCTGGCATGACTTCATGTTTTCTCTACATGTTGCTGCGGCTCAGGGCAGGGGTCAGCTCTCCAGCAGCATTTTTAGTGCTCGTTCAATGTTCATGCGGTGTCCAACGCGCGTCACTCCAAGCTCTGCAAAGTCCTCCTTAGTGAGAGCCGGGAGGTGAGAGCCTTCGATCTCATGGTCCTGAAACCCGGCTCTGTGCTCCCCTAAGTTGATGCTCTCCAGCCAGTCTCCCACGTCGTACTTATTCCAGAGGTGGAGGGGCTTCTGGTGGAAGGGTCGGAGGGCTAAAAGCGGCGAGCCCAGCCCGGGGGAGTGGGAAGGCGAGGGGGACGGGGAGCGAGAGCGGGAACGGGCACTGGAGCTTCTCATTACAAAGCGGACTTCTTTAGGCTCCTGGGGGAGGCTGAGGCTGGAGGATTTGAGGATGGTCTGCGGGGGTGTAGTCGGCGAGGTCGGTAGGCCGAAGCCTGAGAAACGTCCAAGGGGGTCACCCCGGTCAGGCGAGCCTGAGCCTGGGCTTGGGGCGCGTCGGGTGACGGGGTAACGGCTACCGGGGCGGATGGTGAACGTGGTGCCGTAACTTCTCTGAGAGATGGTGTGTAGCTCACCTAGGCTGCTGAAAAGTCTGGTGGAGACAGGGCGCAAGAAAGAAAAGTGTTAATAGAGGAGAAGAAGAGGAACAAAGCTGGAATGTCACCCCTATCGTCAGCAGATAGTTCTGCTTAAATTGAAGTTAAGACAGGCTACAGGTTAGATCAAGCTAATCTCACATCACGGCAACTTCAAACTTCTCAGAAGAAAATCGACTTAAACCATTTTTTCAGCACACACAAGGATATGTTTGTCCGTTTGTTAGAATAAGACGGTGTCGTTTTCACTGAAACACATCCTACATTGGATCTGTGTGACCGCTACTGAAAGTTTCTCTGTCTTTCTACTATCATTTACTCAATAAAAATCTACTTCCAGCAAAGTATTACGGTAAGGTACAATTTTCTGGAATGAACCGCAAAACCAAAAATGTTTAGAATTAGATTTAAACAACAACGAAAACAAAGTGCTTTATATTCAAACAGCAGAAAACCCCCCATCATCTTACTTTAACCCCTGCCCCCCCAAACTACACAAACAACTACAGACACACACACACACACACACACACACACACACACACACTAATATATTATTTGCCCATAACTTTATTCACTGCACCAACTAAAACATTCAGGGAATCTGATTTTACAAACCAACCAAATTGAAAACATCTGAAGTATGAAGAGTACTAATCCAAAACTGGCAATCATTTGGATGGTGAAGCAACACTAACTTCAGTTTTTGTAATTGTTTTATCTGATGTTTACATCTGACCTTCTTGATAAATAATAGAAAAAGAAATGTGTGAGAAGTTAAAAAACAACAACTATGGGCCCTAATGGAGGAAAGGATGGGGAGGAAGGAGGAGAGGGATGGATAATGGATCGGGTCTGACACTACGTTGGTGCAAGCTGGATGAGGACAGGAGAAGCCTAAATGTTGAAGGAGTATGTGGAATGGTGTCTGATATATTCATGCAAGTATGTAAGTGTCCTATATTCAGATGTGGCATATGTTTTCCCTTTTCTTTTTGGAAACTTAAGATGTGGGCGAAATTTGGTGCTAAAGAGTGTTATGGAACAACAGCAGCTATAGGCAGCACACAGGCTTGAAAAGATGATCAACTACAGGGAGCCGACGGGTATGAGATGAGCTCCATGCGCACTTACACAGTCGTCCTGCCCTCCTGGGCGCACAGTCAGTTCTAGACCAATCAGATCAGAGCAGCAGGGCGGAGCATGCAAGGTGAGCAGAGAGAGAGCAATGGGAGAGAATGTTAGCATCACTCCATGAGACGCAGCCTGTTGACCAGCCTTAAGAGTTAGCATCAGCCAACTCTGCTGTCTCTGCTGTATTTTGTGTGCACAGGGTATTTGTGTGTTTGTGACTGTATGAGGGTGGCAGTGACCATGTGTACACGTGTATTTATGTGTGTGCATGTGATGGTTTTATTCACAAATCATTTACATGACAGACAGCACAGTAGGCTTCAGCACGTCAGGTCTGACCAGTGGGCTACATGAGAGAAATGAGCACACTATTCACATATCAAACACTGCACGAACCAAGAACAAACAAACAAACAAACAAATTATAAGGCTGACACAAGTCCCTTGACTATAGTGGTCCATTTTGTACCTAAAATAAAATTTAGGTAAAAAAAATGTGGACTAAAAATCTCTATTAAGTTGTTGAAAAACATTTATAAAGGCATTGTGTAAGCCAGTGCTTCCCAAAGTGTGGGCCGCGGCCCCCTGGTGGGCTGTGTGGGTACTGCAGGTGGGCCGCGAAAAGCCCTCCACCAATTTTAAAAATAAAATAAATATCACAATAATGATGATTTACCATGAGTCAACCCTTTAAGTGATTAGTAAGGCGTGTCATGACTATTCATGGACATAATGTTTAGTAAACTTTAATAATATCATGTTGTCATGTCCAATAATTGACCCTAACTGAAAGTTATAGCTGTAGTCAAAACTTTTATTTCATAACGGGCCCCGCAGTAATTTTGTATATCAAAGTGGGCCGCGGCAGTTTTAAGTTTGGGAAAGGCTGGTGTAAGCAATAGATTACACACTCGCTGTGTTTGGGTTTTAACCAATAATTCAGATTGTCCAATTTTCTGTTCCGGTTTTAGGAACCTACAGTGTCCAATAAGCCAGACAGTCAGGGATCATGGCCATCCTCAACACAATCACTGAAAAACAAAACAAAGTTTAGCAAATAACATAAACAGAGAAGAACATAAAACTGAAGGGCACAAACAAAATCTGAGAAACCACAGGTGTCATAGACAACCCGAAGCTTAGATGCACAGCATGTGAGCAAGGGTGGGTACAAGACAGACAAAATACAGCAGCATGTGAGGAATTAAATGGGACACACAGTGGATGGGGCAAGTGATGGAGTTACTGATTAAGGTTGCTGGGGTGCCTATGCACTGCGTGAGGAAAAACAAATGTAGAGGTAGAGGTAGAGAGAGAGAGAGAGATAATGGTGTGCATGATCATCTTTGTCACAGCCAAGGACAATCAACCGTCAGGATGGATGCTGTGAGGATGACTATGATTGCATATTCTCAGGAGAGGATGAGCCCAATAAGAAGTGGGTGTCACATGATATGTCGTATTTGATATCATGGTCACTTTTTCCATCCACAGATCATGTTTTTTTTTTTTTAACGAGGTACAGATCAACGATGGATTGGGATGAAGCTGAATTTGGTTCAATGCCACATGTTGACTTTTTCTTTTCTTTCATGGTAACACGAGGGAGTGCAAAGTCTTAAAATAATGAGAATGAGTGAGCGTTTCGCCCCCAAATATTTTTTTTTGGTAACACACAATGCTTACTAAAAATGGCACAATACTGGTTAAAGGAGCAGAAGATATGTATGTATGCGTGGCTGTCACGATAGAGGAAAAAAAACTGTGCTTACAGAATTGTTTCATTTTTTAATGCACTACATTTAGGGAGGAACTGGAGGAAAATCTTGAATCCAAGATGTCCAGAAGAAACCACAAAGGAGTGGCAGCAGACTTCTGTCAACACAAAACTACACCGTCACTTCTGTGAGGACCATCATAGTTACAAAGAAGGCAAACGTTGTGTACGGTTTGTTTCATGCTAATTATCTTGGATGGTTTCATTCATGTTGTAAGGAGATAGTTAGCTTCTCTTACTGATTTGAAACTTCTAAAATCTTTTGAAACTGATCTTTTCTCTTCAAATCCTTTTAACTCCTCTTAATCAACAGTGAAGTACAGTGAACATCAAGGCGATCTCATTTCCCCTTCTTATTCACATGAACAGAAATGAGGTCAAGAGAAGAAAGAAGACGCTGCATCTGAAGAGTATCTACTAACTGCTGTTTTCTTTGAAAGCTAGATTTTTTTACACATTAATGAATTAACTACTGATTCTCCTGATTTAAACGTAAAATTAAAAATCCCTTGAAAACATGTAAAACTACAATAAAAAAATCAGCATTTGTTCTTTAAACATTAGATGTAAACTCCTGCCCTGCCAAGCCATAAAAAATGCATCAGCCTGAGGGTTGGTTATTGCGCAAATAGGGAAAACATCTATGTCTAAAAAGTCTATCATAATGTACAACTGATGACAACCACACATGCATATATAATATTTACAGTCTATGGATACTACTCGAGCAGGACACCTCTTGTTTATGTTGATGAGTTCAAGAGCATCAGTCAGAGTCGTAATAAAAGTGCTTCTACAGAGTTTTAAGTAAAAGTACAAAAAGTGACAAAGATGAGACATTTGTCAGTTTGAGTCTATTACAAAGGTGTTTCCTGGTTTGTTTATAGACTAATGAAGCACCATGACTCTTGTTACTTTATTTGTAAAGGAGGAATAGTGACCATTTACCACATTACTAAATAACAGTATCACCTTTTTAAATGCTTTCTACAGTCTGATGTTGTTTATTGGTGATTACAGTTGATTGATTAGTTAATATTATCAGGAAAATGGAGGAACTACAGCATGTTGGAGCTCTTCAGGCAGCTGGTCATGAGGTTACAGACTTTGGAGGAATAATGGAATTTTAAAAATTCATTACATGCATATATCTTTGAATAAATAAAAGATAGGAAGAAGATGAGGGTGTGTGAAGGAGATCCAGCAGAAGTTCAAACTCCTGACTGAAATTCCTCTCTGACAAATAAAAGTATTCCAGTAAAGTCAAAGTAGGCCTATCTGTACTGAAGCTCCATGAAGGAGACTAATCAGACCTTTAAAGACTTTAACACTAACAGCTGTTTTATAGAAATATGATTATTATCTTTGCATGAACTTTCACATTTCAACTCCATCACTGCCAACACCAGAACATTTGGAACAATCAGCAGAATCCAAACATTTGTACTCTTGTTTCAAATTATCCAATTTGTTTTTTATTGATCTTATCTGTAAGTTTTATTTCCCAACAGCAAGACTTAAATGTGCAGTAAACCTCTCGGGGGCTCAACGTTAAAACTGAGAAATATCCTGTTTAGTTGGTCAATCTATGTTATATTGACTTATATTTTGACACATTATAGACTAAATAATATCCTTACAACAGAAGACAGGTCTCAGTATGCTTGAATATAATCTATAAATAATATTAAACATTTGAATATTTCTTGAAGACGATTCAGAGCAGGACATGAACGTCCTCAGTGATTATTATTATGTCCCTGAACGCAGCAGTCAGAGCCACCTACATGTGAAAACGTTGAGTAGTAATAATACATTACAGTTCCTGTTTTCAGTCTGCTCACTTGTCTGAAAAATAAAACTGATGGCAGAGGAGGTTTGATTGGATTTGAATTGATGGTCTGTTTGATTCTCAGCTCATTTTAAAGCAACAGCGCCACCTGCTGGACAAACATTCAAAGCTTGATCCAAACAGCAGCCGAGCTCTTATCCAGCTGCTTCAAAGTGAGCAGCCTGATGACTCTGCTGGAGTCAGATTCACACGTAGCCCCGGCCGGGTCACACTCCTGTTCAGGTTTGATCTCTGAAGAGAGAGAAACTGGTCTGTAAGGCATTCAGATATAAACTACTGTAGGGTAGAGGTCACCGAGGGGCGGGCTGGAAGAAAGAAAGATCAGTTGTAGTCTGTCTGTTGATGTCTCAGTATTTTTGCCGTCTTTCTTTTCTTATTGTATTTTGTCGTTGCTGTCCTGACCTTGTCTGTTTGTTTTTTCTCTGCCTTATTTGTCATGTATATGTCACCAGTTTGTCACGCTATTGCACCTCATTAAGTGAATGAATGAATAAAAAACATTCCTGAGATAATCCACTGCTGGTACGGAGGTGCTCTCTGCCTCCTGTGTGTGAAGAAAGAGTGTGTGTGTGTTTGAAGATACAAGTATATCCATCTCACACAGAACTGTGTTTGTCTTTGATTGAAATGCGGGCGGCAGTTGCGGTAGAGGGTCGCCGGTTCAAGTTCTTGGCCCGGTAGCTGGAGAGGTGCCAGTCCACTTCCTGAGCACTGCCCTTGAGCAAGGCACTGAACCCCAAAACTGCTCTGGAGCGCTCGCTGTGGGCCGCCCCCTCACTCTGAGACCTCTCCATTAATGCATGTCCACAGGATCCTGTTTGTTCATGTGTGTGTTCATGTTTATTAAACAGAGTGATTAATAAAGGATAAATTAAAAATGAAATATGAAACACACATTGTGAGTGTGTGTAGTTGTCAAACTGAAACCAGACATCACAGCCGTTTTTACATCTGCACTCCTGAAAACATCAGTGATCAGAAAGAATTATTCAAGTGTTGAATTTGTTTTGACTATATCTGTGCTCGTTTCTTTTATTACTCTTTAATCCATACATCATATAATCATGCTTTTGCTTTTCTGCTTTCACTGCTTTTACCATTAATCATGCAGGCATTAGTTAGGCACCTTTACACCTGTGAGGTCAGGGAGAGAGCACCATATCTTGAGCAAAACCACAAACGAACTTGTGTCCACGTGTGGGTGTATAACGCTTCTTCCAATCTGCATTGTTCCCGTTTTTGAAGGTCCCGGACAAAGAGACAGCTTGGCTCTAAAAAAGCTGATAAAGAGTGTTTTTGATGCTCTTGCTAAAGGCTCCACGTCACTCTGACTTTTGAAATCCCCTTTTTTGGGACTTCAAGTGTCCACACGCTCAGGTTTAAATTTTTGATCTTTTATTTTTTAATTTTCATATTTTCATATTCTTACTTTTACTGATTTGTATTTGAATTTTAAAAGACTTTGTCAGATTTGTACTTTTTGGAGTTTTTCAATAAATTTTCTGAAACTTTTTGACTGACGCTTTAAGAGGTCAGTTGTCCACTTAAGGAGGAAACTTTTCTCTGAAAAAGCCACTCACACCACAAAGGCCTGAGCCTCTCTTCGGGGGGGGGGGTCTCCTGAGGTGAGACGTGATGTAAAACAAAAGACGCTGAAGTTAGAGACAAAACAGAGTCCTCTATGCTGTGCTATAATGAGAATATTCGACAATGCGAGTAAGTATTTGACGTTCATATCTAAATATACGTGCTGACGTGAAGCTGTGGCAAAACAGATTGCAAAAAAATTTGGCTCCAAAAAAGTTTAAAACTTTCATGAAAAAATTGTTCTTGTTTTTGCTGTTTGTCAAAGCACTTTGTAAACCTGTGTTTTTAAAAGGTGATATATAAATAAAGTTATTATTATAGTCATTATTATTATTATTATTATAAAACGTTTTTAAAAAATTTGAGCTTCAAAAATTTGCATGAAAAATTGAGAGTCTGTCTTCCAGCTGGCTGGACACACACCTTGCCAGAAGTGGACCAAAGGTGGATTTCAAAGGCCCTGTTCAGATGGACAGCACAGGGGCATCCAGAGCTGGACTTTAGCAGAGTGGACAAACTTTGATGGTATCCTCCGCAGGTGCCTCTTAAGAACAGTATTTCTCCTCCACTGGAGAATTACTTTGGCCATCCCCTGCTTCTCTGGATGCCACGCAAGCTGTGGCAAGTCAAGTTGACCTGTCCGCACCCAGACTGCCACAAAGATCTTCTCACCTCTGCTGGCCTGCACCAGAAGATCAGACAGGCTGTGGCTGTGGGTAAGATTTATTTTGTGGCATCTGAGTACCTGGCCTGCTGAAGATGCAAGCGCAAGGTCATCAGCTGGAGCCATGGCATTGTATCGCAGCTTGACATGAGCCACAGGGTGCAGTTCCCCTGCATTCTCACCTCAAAACTGGCATGTGACATTGAGGTTCTGCAAAGAGTCTGAGACTCAATCGTATGAGGATTTGGAGGGCTGGGCTGGCAAAACATGGATATGGGAAAAAAAGCCAAGAATGGACAACCATTCTTCACAAGAACCATCATAAGAACCATCATTAGAACCATCACAAGAACCATCATTAGAACCATCATAAGA
>NC_083615.1:974075-1024075 GCF_963584025.1 Labrus mixtus | reverse complement strand
GTTAACATTTCCTTAAAGCAGTTATGCTGCCTCTGTAACTAAACTGTTTCCCACATCCTGTCGACACTTGTTGCATCGTACCAGAAGTACATACGTATATAATGCGAGCTTTAGTCTCCCGTCATTGCCTTCAAAGGATGGTTATATTCACAGTACAGCTGTGTGAACAACTGCTTTTGGGTAATGATAAGTCCAATACATGGTCTCTAGTTGTGTATGTGAAGCTGATATAAAATAGACCTCTGGTTTAAAAAATGATCAAGGGTTGTTGTTTGACAAACTAGTCATAATACGTGCACACACTACTGAAATTCATAGGCAACTGCTTTACGATATTCTGCTTTATGGCAGCATGTGTGTAAATATTATTGTGCTAAGTTAACTAAGGTTTTCTATTATCACACTTCCAGTTGTGAATAATGTCTGAACAAGAGTTGGATGATATTGTGCAGATAACAGTAGAGGACTTCAACCAGGATGCCCAAACAGGTAAGATTCCTGTGATACAATATGACAACTTGTAATTGTTCTACGTTTTCTTATCAGTTATGTGAACAGGAGCTTCCTTCAGTCTGTGCTGTCAGAAAGTTGTTTTCATCATGTCTTTGTATTTGTCTTTTGTCAGAAATGCTGGAAAATCATGATGATGATGAAGAAAGGCCTCAGAAGAAAAGAAGGAAATTAAGCAGCAGCCAGGAGAATAACAACAATTGCCAAGACATATCTTTTATTAAGGTACCAGCTTGGTGAAACATCCACTCTCAAAAGCATTTTAATGTACTTAAATCAGTGGAAAAATGATTCATACATTTTGAGACTTTTCAGGAAAATTAACACACATGTATGTTGTTTCTATTTCTATCCCTAGAATCTGTTGGTTTCATTCACTGCATCAATCACTCAGAGACTAGAAGGAATTGAGTCAAAGTTACAGGCTCTGGACACAACATGCAAGGCCCTTGGACGCAAACTGGACAGCATGATGCCCTGTGCAAAAAGTCCTATCCAGGTCCCTATGGTTGCAGGGTCTCCTCAGGGAGCCACTCAAACTTGGAACAAAGTGCGATGGTAAGTGATTGCCAACCAGCATCACTTTTTGCACTCATTAGAAATGGTCCAAATTCAGGTTTAGGATTAATGAAGGAGGTAAATTACAGATGAAAACATATATTAGAGTGGCCAAAGCGTGCTGACATGTGATAATTAACAAACGTGTTTAACTTCTCCTTTAGTGTTGTTCCTCAAACAAATGTAATAGTGAGCAGTGAAAACCCGAAGGGCACTATCCAAGAAGACACTCCTCTGGAGAACCTACTCAGCAAGTAAGTGGCTATTTTTTATACTATACAAATCCTTCCCATCAAAGTGCCTTTTTTTTTTTTTTTTTAAGATTTATTTTTGGGCTTTTTGTGCCTTTTAATGGAGAGATAGGACAGTGGATAGAGATGTAAATCAGGGAGAGAGAGTGAGGAATGACGTGCAGGAAAGGAACCTGGGCGGCCCGCTTGGAGGACCATAGCCTCCATACATGGGGTGCGCGCATTGTGCCTTTTAAACCATACTTGGAGTTTTTTATTTCTTTGACAAAACCGTAGGATTTATTGGCTTCTCCAGCTCTTGTTATAGGAAATAGCTGATACAAAATTTGAATTATTCATATGACCACTGCCATGTTTTTTGAGTGTGTTGGTCCTGCTGAAAACGTATCCCTGTTTCATTTCAGCACGGTGGCAAGGAGGCGACAGAACACAATCTTAGTAAAGGTTCCTGGTCCTGAGGAAAGCCAGGAAGACCAAGAGAGTGGCTCAGAGGCCAGTGACTCTGTTTCCAATGGTGGAAATTCCAACACGCCAAATGTCACACTCATCACACTGAATTCAGAGGGTATGATGATTATTAATTTATTATTATCTGTCAGGGGATGGAAATAAGAATTTATGCTCTTTTGACCGGCTTCTTCACAAACAAACCCTTCCTTTGCTTGATTGAGGCTGTTGATCAGATTATTTGTTTGGAATGACTCTCATAAAACCAGCAGGGTTGAGTTACCCACCTCACAAAAAAACAAAACAATGTTGCACTTGAATAAGATGCACAGGGCATGTGTCAGTTTTTCAACGTTGTAATGGACGACTGAAAAGGGTTAAACTTGAATTTTGGTCAGGCCTCCAGATGGATAAACTTTTTTTGTTTTCCTCTCAGATTTGATAATCTGATGACCTGTTTAACGTCCTGAGCCACTGTACTTCAAAACAATGACATTTTAGATGAGATTGGGTTAAGTTATTTTGGCTTAAGCGACTCTTTCAGATGGTCTCCATATTGAATGGCAAGCAAACTGTGCTGATGTGTCATGTTCATGTCATTTTGGTTTTGCCTCGGGCTTCATTGATAGGTATTTTTAGATTTTCAGTGATTTTGTTTATTGTTCTGGCTGAGCCTGAAATAAAATGGTTACTTTCTAATCCTGTAAATTTAAATAAGGTCACCATTGTTGTTCATTTAGTAAATTTTTGATTAGGTTTTTTTAATTGGATTTGGGCAGCTCATGGTTATCTTCAAAGACAAACTATTATTCATTTATTTGCAGCTGTGGGTTACCATATTAAAACTGTGTTAGTCAGCATAAGCTAGATGGTACCATGTGGGGTTCAGAGCGTGTCCCATGCTTTGTTTGTCCGTTTGTTTATGTGGTTAACCTAACATCTAACATACGCTGTGAGAAAACAGCCAAACCACATATTGTGCGACAAGTTTGCCCATAATATGCCTATTGCCTTTACAACCACATGAGTGCGCTGTTGTATAACATGAGCATCTCTGTCTCTTTATGTCAGTGTAGCATTTGTCAACCTGTGTATGAATACAAACTTCTTCTTTTTTTGTGTGGATAGTTTTGTTTCCTTCGGTCAAGGAAGACTCATTAGAATTAAATAACTTCCCCAGATAGCACAATTTTAAACAGGTTTCAGGTTTGCCTAAAGACAGTTTTGTGTAATTGTTTGAGTAACTGTTCCCCTCTATAATTCCTATAGAGGATTACCCAGCAGGCACCTGGTTAGGAGATGAGAACAACCCAGAGATGCGAGTCCGCTGCCCAGTGTCTCCGGCTGACATGATTCACATCACCTCAAACTGTCGCACAGCTGAGAAAATGGCCTTGACGCTGTTGGACTACCTGTTTCATCGGGAGATCCAGGCCATGTCAAACCTTTCTGGCCAGGGCAAACATGGCAAGAAGCAGCTGGACCCGCTCATGATCTACGGCATTCGCTGTGAGTCTCTGTGCATCTCATGTTGTCAAGTGTTGTCGATTCCATGCCAGCTGCTTCACATTGTGAGAAGTTCTTTAATAACGTTGAGGAAGACCTGATGGTTAACAGTATCTCCCCTTCAACCAGATAAAGCAGCATCTTTAGAGTACTGGCAGAAGCCACAAAGGCTTGGAAATACATTTAGAACATGCTCCTGTCAAAACTGTTGTTGCTGTTTCCAGTCTGTTATTACCTCATTGACCAATGACACACATGCAGTTTAGAAAATCTAGTTTATTTTACGATTAGTACCTGATTGTTGAAAGTTAAAATTAATACATTTCACTCAGCCACATTTTAAATGTGTGCCCCCCTTACAGCAACAAATGAACTCTCTGAGACCTTCCCACATTTCATCCCTTTTTGATTACGAAGCAGCATCAAATTGAACACAGAAATAGACTGCAGTCTGTGTTCCCAAGGCGGGGTTACAACAACATGCATTCATCATTGCACACATGCAGAAATGTGCAACACATTTTACAACATGCCAGACTCTAAACGACAAGCACATGTCTGCTACAAAGGTCCTAATGGAGTCACTCTCAATCCGGCAAACTGTTTGATTCCTGATAAAGCAAAGTCAGGTTTATGGCTGCAGACAGACTGATAACAAAGTTCTTTGGTTATAAACTCTATGTATTGGTTAATATTGAAGCACAAGGAGAGGCTTTATTAGCCATAGCTTTTCCTTCAGAGTGCAGCTTGTGCCCCCTGCAGGAGATTTTACTCGGTGTCCCCCATGGCACACAAAACTGTTTGTGTACTTGGTTACCTGTATTTTCTCTGAGTGATGTGGGTGTGTGCGGTTAAATGCAGATTTGCCCTGACATAGAGGTATGCAGAAGCTGGAGCAGGGCCAGGTGACTTTTGGGTGACTCATACTGCCTTTCCAGAAAAAAAAAGAAAATGAATGAAGGAGCAACTGCTCTGCCTGCCTGTACATGACCCATCAGGTGTGAAAGGGCTGCAGTTCACTTCCATCCCCAGATACCCCTTAGCTTTCTCACCATCTTATTTTTCTCTCCAGTATCTGCTTTTTTAAATGTATGTAGGAATAAGCTGTCAAGTCGACTCACCTCCTTTGAACAGTCCATTACAGTGAGGTAGGCAGTTCCTGCAGCTGCATCCAGTATCACCTGCACAGAACTAAACTCAAAAAGTGAAGTGACACTTTTATAAACCTTTGATTAAATTTCATGATGTAATCGCAGTCAGACAGTTGTTTCCTTCATTGTACATGAATTACAGAATGACTAGCTTCTATATATTGTAGTGACATTATCTGCTGCTTTATTTAAAGATCACAGTTGGCATTTACTAGGGGCCCTATGCATGGACAGAATCAAAGAATTTGACTAGGAAAATGGAATTAAAACTAAAATGCAGAATATCATGGAATTTGCTGAAATGTGGGTGCCATTTACAAAAATCTGGGTTTTCTGTACCAATGTAAGTAAAGTGTTTTTTAAAGCACCTGACCTTAATGGTCAGATTAAAACTATGTTGAGAGTCTCTACCGTATTTTGGCCGCTGCAGCTCTCCTGTCAGCCTGTCTGTGTGTGACTTCACACTACAATATATCCAGAACTCCACTGCTCATCTTCTCACACACCCCCGCAGCCGTGACCACATCACCCCTGTACTTCATAACCTCCACTTGCTCCCCATCCCCCAGTGTATCCACTTCAAACTGCTCATCATCACCTATAAAGCCCTCCATAACCTGGCTCCCCTCTACCTATCTGAGCTCCTCCACCGGCACACTCCTGCAGGACCAACCATCGGTCCTGGGGGACTGGGCCATCTCCATTTCTGCTTCCACCCTCTCTCCCAAAAAGCACCAGAGACTCTCCCTCAATCACTACATTCAAGAAATCCCTAAAACTCAACTCTTGAACATCGCCTACAACCACTAACAGACTCTATTCTCATCCTCCTTCTTCTACATTTTGTCTTTGTTGTTTTGTTTTCACCGTTTTGTTTTGTTGTTATTCTTTGTTAAGCTTCTTTGAGTACTAAAAATCAAATGCATTATTATTATTATTATTATTATTATTATTATTATTATTATTATTACTTGTTTCCACCTAAGGCGGGTCTAGTCTCCCCCACAGGGACAGAACATGGTGAACATGCCATCTGAGAAGTCAAGAAATGCGACACTAAGCTCTTAGTTTAGAGCAGAACAATATCCAAAAGTTCTGTGATTTATGGAAGCAACTTTTGGAACTTGGAAACAAGTTTTGTCTGCATACGATTGACTGGACCTGCAAGAATACAAGCAATGACCAATTACAAAAAAATTTAAAATTCAAACAGATTTCATGGTGCCCTGGATTTCAGGATTAAGAATACTAATATGTTTACTGCATACATAATTTATTCATAAAAAAAAATTACCTACAATAATATTTTGCCTACAAAATATGCAGTGGACATTTATTGCGCCTACTCTATAAGTTTTCCCCCCATTGTTGTTGAAACACTGTTTGGCACTTTTGAGACTGACATGAGCAGGCAAAGCACATCAGGGAATATATCCAAGGTAAAAGGCTCATCTTGGTGATATGATAGACCTTTTCATGTTTAAGTCATCAGTATTTGATTACTGACATTTGATTAAGTATGTGATAACCTTTGCCCCCTCTGTTTCTCCACAGGTCACTTGTTTCACAAATTTGCCATCACTGAGTCAGACTGGTACCGCATCAAGCAAAGCATAGACTCCAAGTGTCGCACTGCCTGGAGGCGTAAACAGCGTGGCCAAAGTTTGGCTGTCAAGAGCTTCTCCAAACGCACACCTCGTTCATCTTCAGGTAAAGTTCAGTTTATTGTTAGATGGCTGAAAGGCATGCATTTGTCTATGCAGATGAAGTGTTGCAAATAAGAAGTAAAGTAGTAACTGACAATGAGTTAAACAAGTTAAAAACTGGATCAATTTTGAATACAAAAGCCAAATCCTGCAATTTTGTGAATTTTTGTTTAAAAAAATCAAAGCACTTTGAAACCTTAAACACATTTCTTGTGAAATGCTTAGGGAGTGTGCACGGTTAAATTGATCTGTATGGCTTTGAGAAAACCAATTCCAACTCTTTCACCTCTCTCATATGACAGATCAGATGATAACGTTGCTATGTTTCTCTTTCAAAGGTCTTTTTATTGAAAGATAATAACAGAAAATAGCTTTTACTGTACAGGGAAATATACATATACATACGTTGCTATGTTTCTGCATCTGTTCCTAATCTGCTTGATGCTAATCAAACAAGGTGTTCAGTGCTGGGAATCAAGGTGCATCTGCTGTGTCTGATGGGCCACCACCACTCTTTATTTAATTAATGTGGAGCTCATACATTTTTGTTTTTCAATGTTAAGATGAGTTCAAGTTCAAGTTATCTTTATTAGTCAAATGCACAACATAACAGGCAAAGCAGTCATAGCTGGCAATGAAATTTTTGTGTTCCAAGTTCTCCTTAACAATGCAAAAATAAAAAATAGTATAGAAGATAAGAGTAAAAAGAGTAACAACGTACAGTGCAATTAAAAACCAAAAGTTTAGATAAAACTAGAATATATGTACAGTATATATATATATAATTATGTATGTACAGAATATATATATATAACATATGAGACTTTATACTGGTGCTCAAACCGTTTTGAACGAGGAGAATGTTTGTTTTTTCTCTCCTGCAAACTCAGAGGAAGTTCTCAATTGACATGGGATTCTTTTAATCACGTTGATTGGCTACTTTTCTCAAAGAAAGATGAATGATTAAAAATCTCGCCTTTTGTTTTTCAGTTCCTCCTTTATTATGTTTTTTCAGGAAAATGACCAAGTAAATGTTTATCAGACACACTCGCCCAGTCTGACATGTCAGTTTTTGTTTTTAAATCCGTTATATAAAAGCTATTTTAAGACCTGAACCCAAATGCACATACAGTGTGTAATGCTACAGATGGTTGTAATCTGCACACAATGCCGTCTGTCCTTCCCTCCCTGTGAGCCATCACCTCTCACCTCTGACCAGGGAGAAGTCAAACTGTTGGGGAAACCCAAATATCCTGTGTGCACACACCAGGGAGGGTTGTCAGGCCGTGCCTTTTCAGGCCACACACACCCCAGAGTGTACAACGCAAATACAAGCTCAGATAGTCCATGCACAATGCAAAGACACGTACCAAAACAATCCTTCCTTCCTTAATCAGATAACATGTTAAGGGACCGGAAAGAGGCAATTCTTCTGCTGTTTAAAACCACTTTTTGTCAACAGACCAGTAAGTAGAGCTCAAACTAAAACTGTAGTTCTACAAAGCCACCTGGCTATACTTCTTCAAGTAGGAGTTTACATAATAGTATAAAAGAGTAGCAACTAAAGCTTGGAGACGGCCTTAGTCTTCAAAGAAACATAACACAAAACAGAACGTTTGAGCTGTGTGTGACGTGTGCTGTATGTGAACAAAGTCCAACTGCCATTCTCTGCACGGTTAACCTCTGGAAGGTAATCTTTAATGGGGGCGGCAGTAGCTCAGTCCGTATGGATATGGGTTGGAAACCGGAGGGTCGCCCGTTCAAGTCCCGATGCGACAATAATATGGAAGTTGGTCTGGTAACTGGAGAGGTTCTGCCTAGGTGCCCTTTAGCAAGGACCACCCAACCACTCTGGTGCGCTCCCTGGATAGCAGCCCCACTCTGACATCTCTCCACTAATGCATGTCCACAGGTCCTGCTTGTGCATGTGTGTGATTCAGGCCTATGTGTGTGAGAGGCATGTCTCTAAAGTAACAGAGTGTAAACCAGAATTTACCTCAGGGATTAATAAAGTTTATAAAAATTGTTTTTTTTAAAGTAAATGGTCTTTTTTTAAAATAGCTGCACTTTTTTTTTCCGGGAGATTTTGTTAATTTTGTGACCTGTGAAGTGTGCTTGACAAAAAAAATACTATACTATTTGTAGTCATATACTGACAGCAGCACAACAAGGAGACAGCCATGAGTTACACAATATACAACATGATAAAGCAATGAAAAAAAAGGCTGCTCGTAGGATTGTGTGTGTTTTGACTGAGGCCTGGAGTTTGTGTTTGGCTGCTAGACCATGAGTGTGTGTTGATGACGAGCTGGAGAGACCTCGTTGTGTATTTAGGCATTTGATAAAGTATAAACACAGCATCATCCAGCAGATGGTCTGGGAATTAGCCAGTGTTTCTTTTTTTTTTTTTTGAGAGGTTGCTGAGGCTCCTTACATGAACATGAGTGGGTGGTTATTTGTTTGTGTGTCTGTGTGTTAGAGATTTAATATCTATTTCTTATGTGTGCTGGATTGACTTGAACTTTATCCCTGACTTACTTCCCATTGTGAACACGAGCACATCAATGACCATTCTGCATTGTCTTTCTAACCAGAGGGGGGCGTGGCAGAAGAAACAGGCCACATTGAGACCACCACCCCGCAGACTTTGCACTACACACTCGCCAACCAGCAGGTCCAGTTCCACCGCATTGGCGAGGACGGACAAGTTCAGGTGGTGAGTGTCAGCAATTCAATCTTTCTCTCAACCAGCAGCAAATGTCATTTACTGTCTAACAGCAAGAGTCTTCATCATCCCTTTATCCTCTACCTCTACATGCTCAATAAGCTCTCTTTTATGATATTTCTGGGATTGGATGACCTCATACATCCACCAAGACCAAAGGTGATATTCAGGACCAATACATTGGTATTGGCTGGCAATCAAAATGGAAGATGCTGGGTCTCATATTTACTCTTCCATGTGCTCTGAAACCACCCAGAATACACATTTTACTGAATACGTCAGGGACCGATCGAGATATTGTTGGGCCTTGTCATGTCCTCTCACTATAAGTCAACACCTCTGTTTTGCATTTATGTGCTGAGCAAAGACATACATGAATACATAAATGAACAAAGTAAAATAATACACAAGTGTCAAGTGTATGTTTTTTTTAATTGAGGTCTTCTGACTTAAACTGAGAGCAGCTCCTTTACATTCTGTGCATTCAATCAGCCAATGAAAGACACACACCAGCTGTGAGACAATGAATGGGTTTTCATGGGGGAAGTCAATTAGATTTTCTCTCTGTAGTGCTACAAATGAGTTTTTTTGTTGTAAATAGCAGTGTGACAGTAAACAACTTTAATATGTGATTGTAATTACAACACATGATTTGATTATACTAAGTGAGCATTAGAGAAGTAATTTTCATTCTGCTGGGAGGTACACCCACTGTATGTAATGACACTGATACAAGCTGCCTCATAATTTACAGCATAGCGTTTTACTGCTGTTAAAAGATTCCTACATGATGCATGGATTTGGAGGTCCTGATGATAGGTGACTGGAAGATATAATAGAAAGAGGGTGGACAGGCAGGATGAGAAGTTCTGCAGAAGATGGAGGACTGGGAGAGACCGATGATTGTCAGGAGCTTGCTGTGCAGTTATTACCCTCTCGACGCTCTGCAGGCTATTAGAGGTTGCAGCTGAGCCTCAAATTTATGAGTGCTGCTAATACAGCAAAGGGCATGCCATCAAGTATACTTACTGTGTGTGGTTCAGTTCTGCAACCATTGTGTCTGACAATTGTTTGGCTGAAAATTGTATGAAACATCCTTTAACCATAATTTATTACTTTATAACAATATATGTAGATGTCAATGTACTTGAAAATAGTGTCAGAGGTTTAGTGAAAAACATGGTTTTGCCAATTTTATGGTTTTTTAAATATTATGTCCGACTGCGGATGTCTCTCATCCTTCATCTCTTCCTCTCAGATTCCACAAGGACAGCTGCACATTGCCCAGGTGCCTCAAGGAGAGGAGGTGCAGATCACACAGGACAGTGAGGCAAGTGTGTGTGTGTGTGTGTGTGTGTGTGTGTGTGTGTGTGTGTGTGTGTGTGTGTGTGTGTGTGTGTGTGTGTGTGTGTGTGTGTGTGTGTGTGTGTGTGTGTGTGTGTGTGTGTGTGTGTGTTTAAGGGGAGAAAAGAGCCGCTCCTTTTCTTGAATCATTCTTCTTGGTGTATTACATTTCTTTGCAAACATGTCAGTCAGGAGAATTAGTCTCCAAACAAGAATATAACTGTTACAGTGAACTCATGCTTGTTTTTTTGGGGGAAGAAGAATAAATACTTAAGTGTGGGAGTTTCAGTTTGTTTCTTTGGAAAGTCCGGTTTTCTATTTGGTCAACTTCTTGCAAGCTGATGACTTGCAATATTTGACTGGCCATGAGAAAAATGAAATATGTGGCAGCATATTAATTCACCAATGCTCGGTCGCCCTGGGACAGGAAGAGTTTTTGCCGTGAATACACGTTTTGAGAACTACATCAATTTAGCTATAACGTTTTAATTGGCTGACTCCCAATTTTTGTGACTGTAAGTGAATCTACATATGAAAGAAGAAAAGGGAAGAAACATTTTAAACTCAAATTTTTCATCTGTCAAATATATTGAGTTAGACTCTTAAAACATTGATATGTCCTTTGAGCTCTGTATGTTTGTGTTGGTCCATGTTATTGGCAATCCCAGTGAAGCATAACCTACCCGAGTAATACCTGACAACATTTAAGTCATCAGTGAATTTTTTTAGCAAAAACAGATGTTCTGTGTTGAGCATGTTAATGTTTATATATCCGCCTGCTTATGCATGGGGTTATGCTCTTTGTTTGCATAAAATGCCCAGATGTCTCTTGTCCCTCAGCAGGCATGCACTCTGTATGCCTGCACACACAGCACTAGCCTGCCAGCTGAAAACAAAACCTAACTTTGCGCCACACTGACTGCTGCGGAGGAATTTCCACTTAAGCATCATTGTTAGTGACTCTTCATGGATGTGGGATAAAGATTTATTCTGAGGAGCCAGTCTGTGTACACACATACACATGTAATCGCATACTGTAAATTATATGTTCCACACATGCATGACATTTGTGCAAAAAGCAGTTGACACCTTGACCAAGTGTTTTTCCTCATTTCCTATTCGGTTGTGCTAAACGACACTCAAGAAGAAGAAGTGCACCATTGAGTGAGAGAGACGGAGTGAATTGGAGGCAGAAAAGCTTTAAAGTCTTTCCTGCTCTTTGTGGCTGAGCCCAGATTTTCTTCTCCTCTCTCCTTCCTATTGCTTGATATTGTTTGTTTTTTTGGAGTTCAAAGCTTAGCAACAAAATCCCAAATCTCTCAACTGCCACTCATGGAATATGTTTTCATTAGGATCCGGCCCCTTTCTTCAAAGACATGGGTTTGTGCGTGCTTGAAAAGGAAATGAGCTGTTTGAGAGATTGCACTGCTCTCTGGCCATATGGCAGCGCAGCCAGTGCTTGATATATACATGAAATAAAATTAGCAAGAGAACACAGCTGAATCCTGGGATTGGCTAAATATGGCTCATATGATGTCCTCTCTTTTGTGGTCTTGTTAACATCACTGTGGGTGTTCAGATCCTTTCTGATGGTCATTTTATCTTGATGAGACAGTGATTAGGCTTATTCCTGCCTGGACCAGTTTCTGTTTTTCTTTACAGCAGTATCAGTGTTGCCAGAAATGGCAGAAAAGCTGACATTACATCCGATTTTGCACTCTTATGTCATCATTTGCAAACACTTCTCTGCCAAACCCAACATGCTGTAATTCCTGTGTAGACCATTTCGACATGCAGATATCAACTCTGTCACTCTGCAACATTGTTCATTGGCTAAACAATGTTCTTGTGACAGTTCAGATCTTATCACCGTCAACTCAGCACAGGTTATGGCAGATGGGAAAGCAAGGACATTAGCAACATGCATCTGTATGGTATCTTTACGTTTTGTGGTTAAAGATGTTACAGAGCTGCTATTGGATGATTTGGCATCAGGACTTTGACATGACATCTCACTTCTCTATTTCAGGGAAACCTTCAGATCCACCAGGTACATGTTGGACAGGATGGACAGGTAAGAACGCATTCTGAGTAAACTAAATATGAGTTAGAATACAATAAGAAATCAATCAATCAACCATACATTCGCATCAATTCTTAAAGGGTCTGAATTAGAGTAGTTTTATGTAAGACAAAAGGCACAACTTTCACAGTGTCTAATGTCTCATGGATACAACACTCAGGAGTTTTTGCTGTATGAACAGTACTTGTACTATATCTCTAAAAACACCTGGTGTCATCTTTGTAAGGGGAGGTCACGTTCTTCCATGATTGTGTCACTGTGAGTGTAGCTGTCCTGATTTGGGTATGTTGGGAATGTTACGCGAAAAATATTAAGATTGATAAATGCTTCCATTTATTAATGCTACATTCACCTCTCACCACTTAGACACTGCTCACATGTTAATATTTCAACCTTTACTACAGTTTCAGATTATTTATGGCCATACAAAGGGGCAAACTTTTAATATGTAAAGACAAGGCTAAACAGCAGTGCTGATCCTGACACACAACCTTACAAACACCATGACAGTACAAGGCCAACAACAAGCGCTGCTCAGGCAGGTTGAGGGAAAGAGCCATAAGAAATACAAGATCACTGTCTAGTGAGGCAGAAAATATAACTTACTGTATATATTTTTGGTATAATAAGGCATTTGAAAATGTCCAGCTGCGTCTTCCTGTAAACAAACAGAAGTTATGTTTACAGTACATTCAGTGTTTCTCAACCTTTTGAGCTGCAACATATGTGTTGAATTATTTTCCAATGTAAAGGCTTTCTCCTAAGGCATAAACAAAACCAATTTTCAAGTATTTAAAATTATCCAGCATTGTTCACATCTATATTTAATAGCTAGCAGTCTTCTTCTTCTATACTAGCTTTGCTGCTGCTCTACTGCGTTACTCCAACCATTTATTAGTGGAACAGTGAGAAATGAGAAAGCAAGGACCAACTCAGAAGAAAAAAATCTACAAGATTGTTTTTTTTTTTTTTTCAGTCGGTTCTCAGTGTGTGTCAATTGAAATGTATGGACAAAGTGGCGCATTACCACAATGGATGATGTGAGTCATCTTGGATACAGTCACAAGACATGTGAGATACGACAATGTTTATTTTGTGACTTGCGAAAAACATCATTCCTTTCCTATATTGCGGTATCATTGTGTGGTACTGACATGTCTAATAATAGTACTTCTGGCAAATATTTTCTTAATTTGGAAGATGCAGTTCAACACAAGCGTTGTTCAAATCAAGAAAGTATCAAAATATAAGCAGGAAATTAGTATTGAGGCCACAGACATGCGTAGGAGGGTAAAAATGTTGCAGAAACAAAACAAACATTTAAAGGACCAAATAAAAAAAAATTACAAGACAAAAGAGTAACATCAAGAAAATGAGGTCATGATAAGTCTGACACAAACCAAAACAAACATACAAATGTTTGCAATTCCAAAATGTTATAATCTAACATTCTATTGCCTGCAAAAAAAATGTAAACTAATTAGAAACATACACCCACACTGCTGTAAACGCACATAAATGGATACTTTTCCACGTTTCCGCCCAGTGTCCATGTCTTTGTTTATCCCTCTCCTTCCTCCATCTCTGTCTGGGATGTTTTGGATGGAGGGCCCTTCCTGTTTCTCCTTTCTTTTCTCTGAGATCCAAGTGAGTCTGGATCAAAGGAGAGCCAGCATGTGTATGACCATTGAAGGCCACATATGGACGCCTGAAGACCAACACATAATAATTACACATTCATGAGTTCATCGTGTTCAGCTAGCAGCAAGGCTTTAGGGAAGGAAGTACTGTCTCACGCTGCCTGTCTCGAGGGCTACACTGTTTTGTGAAAATCTCTCTTATTGGCTGTTTCATAAAACACCTGTCTTAACAAAAAACAGAATGGCTTCATTAGGAATGACACTCATGACCTTACTTCTAAAGTCTGCTTCAATTCATGCTGGTTCTTGTCTCTTAGTCACCAAATATGATAACCACCAATGTAAACAAAAGCAAGTAAACATACAACAATCAGACATAAGCACTGGCAGAAAATGACCTCCTCTTTTGTTTAGCTTATTCTATGCACCAAGTGGCCAATGTGTGAGTGCAGTTGGGTTGCCAAAAAAAGAGTTATCAAGCACAGAAAGAAAGTTGTACTTTTCTCAACATCTGTTGCAAAACAATGCACCATCATCATCAGCACTCGAGAAATGGCGTTCTCTAAGAGCACATTTCTGGAAGGTTATTTGATAAGTTGTGCCATGCTTCTGTTTACCAGGCACTTGGGAAGTAAATGAAGGAGGATTAATTACCACCATGAGACATATACATGATTTGCCATTCTCACAGTGCCGTAAATTGTGCCATGTTTTGGCCTACTGATAAACAACCAAATGTTTGGAACCACTATTCGAACCATTCTTGTCGGATCATAATTCATCCTCTCGTCAGCTGTACCGTAGACATCGTACCCATCCAACACAGCCTCTTGTTTTTAAAGCCCCAGTAAAGTTTCTCAAAGACATTGCATCTTACTTTCAAGGGTCGTAGTAAAAATATTCAAAAATGTCGTCTATGGCTATAAATTTAAACTTTCTGAGTTGTATTTGCCTCTCAGTTGGCTCAGTCATGTTCACTCTACTCATAACTCATACGTTTCTGGCATGAACTGAAGTCTGAATACGGCAAAGTCGTTTTTTCCATCAACGTTATGCCAATGAAAAGACTTTAGAGGATTGAGAATGTAATGGAAGTAACTACCTATTTGTTCACTCAGTATGGTAGCGCCTGTTTTTGTTCCAATGCAGTAAGTAGTAATGTGATTACAATACTTTTGCTTTCTAGGGACCTTTAACGCTACGCTTTAAAACTCAGCCTTCATATGTTACACATATGTTAGAATATGGGCAGATGGACGAGTTACAAGCCACCCACAGCCTGGAACAATGTACTTTCGGCTGCTAAGTTCTCCATTTAATGGTCTGATTAAGACCTCAGTCATCCGATTCCCTCATACGTTCACGGCGCCATTGGCTATCTATGTACTTGCACATTTATAATGTGTGAATGCATCTGCTTTATATGAGCTTTTTGTTGTTGTTTGTATTGTTTTATGGGTTGTTGGGCTCTGTGTGTGTTTCCAATTGATTGAGGTAGTCACCACACATCCTCATGCTCCTTCTCTCTCACACACTCATAAACACACACTCATGCTTGTGTCCTCGGGTGACCTGCATGCTGAGCCTGACTGCAGCATTCCTCTCTGTCTCTCACTGGGATCTTGGAAGAAGTGTCGGGCAGCTTTTGGTTTAGATTTTGCACCACGACGCACATTTTGCAACTTTTATTCAAAGCAGTTGGTAGAGATTTTCCCTCAGATTTGTTATGTCTGTAGGGTATAAGTTATGCGGTACACAACATGCTTAAAAAAAAGCTGTAATTGAGAATACATCACAGGATGTATAGGCGCTGGTTCTTTGAAGAACGTCACCAAAGCACTGCAGGACTTGAGAACAAAGAACTTCACAAAGGCCTCTATTCCCGTGGCAGTGTCTGGGAGCCTAGTCCAATAAAAATCTTTTTTTATTTTTCCTTTCTTTTTAGCTCATGCTTTGTTTGGTTCAGTAAAATGATATAAGTGCTGTGCCAAATCAAACACACTGTGACTTATTCTTTAACCGTCATGTTGCAGGTCAAGCTTTTCACACACATGCAGTTGTACTACACATGACAGTGGTAGGTTCTCCTCACTTGTCTGTTCTCATAGCCTCTGGGAGCAGAGCTGGGTCAGCTCCTAAATCTGATGAATCCCAGATAGAACACAAGGAGACTTGAAGGGAAACATATAAGTGATAGCACTTATTCTTAGATAAATCACTATTACCAGATATGCTTGCAGACAAATGAAATATTATGTCTTTATCATGATGAGTGTAATGTAACTTGGACTAGATTTTAAGAGCCTTGGACAAATATAACACGGATCAGACTTATTTCTGACTTTTTTTTTTTAAATGTGTAATTTGTGTGTTTACAGAGAGGCTTAGATTAAATAGGCTACATATGATGTCACTGTTTTTGTAATCCGGCAGAGTATTGCTGAGGTTGTGTTAGTGTAACCTAGCATACGCAATTCATCATTTTTGTTCTATCCCCCGGACTGTTTTCCCCTCCTCTCAGTCTCACTCTTCTTGTTGTTTTTTTGTTTTAATCTTCCCTGTGCTGTGTAGCTGTAGCTGCTTACACCTGTCTTTTAAAGGCCACCTGCCTCATCCAATCACTTCAGGTCACACGGGCTGTCAGAAGTGTACACCCCCAGGCTGCATTAGCCTCCATCAGAGACTCTTAACAAATGCACACCATTCTGTTGCTGTCTGCACATTCGCTTTTCCCGTTGAGATTCATGATGAAAGTGGAGATTCCGAAGTGGCCTGGCTCCCATCGTTCTTTTGGGATCTTAGTTTTGGGTGGGGATTGCAGTTGTGTGAACTGTTTTATGAGGTGTCTCGCTCAGTGTTTTTTATACTTACTGCTTTTGCTATGCTCTTTTTTGTTGTTAGGATTTTCCTCATGAATTCTATTCCTGGCTAAAGATTTAAAACATTTAGCATTAAGACTTGATTATGATGGAGGTAATCAGTGCTGTGTGGTCACCACTGCTAAAAGATATATCCATCCATGTCTGGTTATTAAATCTGCAAATCAATACATTTGTTATTTAAAAAAAAAGTCTCAAGGTAGAGTCAGTAATGTCTGTCAGCAAGTTAACTAGCTGTTAGCATGTTTCCCTTTCTGCTGCACAACAGAAGTAGCTCCATAATGGGATTCTTTGAATAAGACATACGAGAGAGAATTTGAGGGCCTTGTTAAATGAAAAGGGGGCAACCACCTGCTCCAACTTTACTGACAAAATAAATGGAGTTGTCTTTGTAGTGAGAAGACTTGCTGTGGTAAAGTGATGAGCAGGCTGCAGACTCGTCCTTTCCACCCTGTGTTAAGTCATTATGCTAGTTATTGGCACCTGACATGTACTGCATCACAACGTGCCTCACAGATTTCACTACTCATCTGTTTGACCAGCTTGTCTTGCACTATTTGAATATGTTTATTTAGCTTCAGATATTTTTTTTGCATCTGCTTCCGAATCAGTCCATGCCAGTTTAGCCCTGATCTAAGCTTAACTGTGCCAGCCGAAAGTCTGAACAAAAATGAATCCAATGTTCTCTGTGGGCCAATAAAATCCCTCTTAGGACTGAGGAGAAGGCGGACCCTTGAAACTATAAAATAACTTTTACTTTTACTGCACTCCCTGTCTGTCATAGCCTGCTATCTTGTGCCCCTCCTCTTTCTGAGCTGTGATCTTACCCAGCACTGATGCAGACCAAATGGAGAACTGGAAGATGAAAGGAGCGGCTGATGAGGAGGAGAGGAAAAAAGGATAGAGAGAGGAAAGCCAAAAACAGGAGACTGTCTGGAAAAGATGTTTTGTCCCATTTATGATTGAAAACTGAGACCAGTTGAGCCGTGAAGTGGACAAAAGAAAACACTCTTTTAAACAAACATGCTCAACTAGGTGCCATAGGGGAAAAAAATAAAGGGAGTAGTGGCCTCCGTTGGCTCAGATGGCTTTGACCATGCTTTTTTAAGTGTCACTCTTTTATAGAATAGAATAGAATGACCTTATTGATCCCAAACTGGTAAATTGTGGTGTTACAGCAGCAGGTTATCAGAGCAAATAAAACAATATAAGAATGTATAAATAAGCACTTAGAATATAAAAAATAAGAATAAGAAGAGATTTATACATCAAGGATTTAACTTAATTCTTTAAACTACATTCTTACTGGTTTAAAAAAAAAAGAAAAATGAAATACAACATTTATTCAGGCTTGTCAACTGAATGTAAAAATACTTGCTGGAGGTAAGAGATGTAAGTTTGTAGAAACAGTGATGACAGTGGTAAATGTGCAATAACAATATAGAGGGTTATCCAGAGCTGTGTAATCAAAGATATATATGTTAAAGTGCATATTTGAAGCAAAACCAAAAAAATGTGATGTACATATAAAAAGGAAGGAAATGCACTGTTCGGTGAGCTCATAGCGTTCAGATCACTGTCTTATGTAAGCTGTAAAACCAGTTTGAAAAATCGGCGCATCTCAAGAGACAGCCATTTACTTTTTCAAATGATCTGATCCTGTTATCGCCCTGCGTCATGTCCTCCTCACAGACCTGATTGCCGCCCACCGGGGTCTTAATCTGCGATTGTCAAGAGTCTGAACTCAGTCCCCCCATCTCATTTCCTCACCCTGGCTGAACTTCTGCCATTACTTTCTGTCAGCACATGTTGCAGTGCATCTGTTTGACTGTCCCAAGTGGCATTATTCACGGTCATTATGGGAAATGGGTCACAGAACAGAGACAAGCTTTACACTGGTCCTCAAAAAAGAAAACTGCTCCTAGGCCCTGTTAAAACACAACCAGGCAAAGTATGGGCTGTACATTTTGTGAAATAGGGTTGGGGGGGCAAATGAGAGAAACATAAGGGAATGAAGTGAGGTCATAAAGAAGAGATGAAGAGGAAACAGATGAATTAATGTTTTTTTTGCCCTCAGCTCCTCCTCCTCCTCCTCCTCCTCCTCCTCCTCCTCCTCCCTCTCTGAACTCATGTTGCACTTCAAGCGCTGATGTAAAAGTTGTGTGTATCGACCAGGGACGACAGACCCTTCAGTGAATGTACGCTGCTCCAGTATCACGTGACACGTCGTTCCTTCACACAAAGCAGATGCCTCAACAATCTGTAGGGTCAATCTCACAGAATCAGGGTGTGATTTATGCTGGAATCAAACAGCTGGCTCGTGTCCCGAGCTCCTCCGTTGTCCCCTCTTTTTTTTTCTCTCTGCTCAGGAATGTTCTTGTGTGTACGGGGTTTTGGGATTCCTGTGATTCATAGCATGAAGGGAGGGTAAAAGGAGATGAAAAGATACAAACAAGATGTTTTACGACCGATGTTTAGCGTAAGTGGGATGTACGTAAGCAGTGTAGGATTTAGAGGTCTAGTGGTGGATTGTGTTTCAAAGGAGAAGTGGTATGCTATGTGTCCTTGTGGCATTTCAGCCTGGAAATAAAGGGTCGCAGATTGGGGAATCCTTAGGTTGTGTGTGTGTGTGTGTGTGTGTGTGTGTGTGTGTGTGTGTGTGTGTGTGTGTGTGTGTGTGTGTGTGTGTGTGTGTGTGTGTGTGTGTGTGTGTGTGTGTGTGTGTGTGTGTGTGTGTGTGTGTGTGTGTGTGTGTGTGTGTGTGTTATTTAGCATTTTGGAGCAGTGCACAGGAGGGTACCCCCAGCAGTGTTGTCTTTTGTCTTTGTGGGCAGAGTAAGAGGGACCAGATGTGTCAGATGCATCACAGTATGACTCAGCATCAGCACAGGCTCGGTGGAGCTCTTCTCACCATTCCCACGCCGACGTCTTTTCATCATCCCTTGGTTTCAACATTTCCCCCTGACAGTGACAGCAATTTCTCATGGCACACGTTTATTTACATGGACTCTGGGGTGATTTTGACCAGGCCAAAGTCATATTTTCTGTCACGTAAACAAATGAATCAAGGTATCTGACTAACAGTGTAGTCATAGTCTGAATAAGCATTATGTGAGTAACAGACCTGATGGCTCATCTGTTGGCTGTTTCTGTCTCATTTATATGCCTGCAGTAGGGGAATGGTGAAAGCTGTTGTTTTGTTTGAAAGATGGCCAAATAGCATATAGCAGAAAATAAAAAATGATGCAAACATGCAATGTTTGAGACTACATTTTTACTGGACATAAATGGAGAAATGGTTCTGATAGATGTGATGCCTCAGTGAGTTTAAGACTGTTCCACACTTTGATATGAACTGACAGGTGACTTAAGGCTTCAAGTAAAACAGTTGGATTCTTGCCTACAGTTGTCAGAGGTGTTTGTTTGCATTCATGTTGAGGGCCCACTGAGTCCTCTTCCAGATAGATTTGTTGAAGTTTGGCTGCTCCCTTTCGAGGTCAGTGTTAGGTCATTTGGAAATGTCAGGACCCGTATTCACAAACATTCTGAGAATCCTCTCAGAGAGCTCGCCTAGGAGTGATTTAGATCTCAGAGCAAATCTGAACAAGGAAGAGACAGAAACTTTTATCTGATTGAGAGGGCGTGGTTGACCCCGTTGCTAGGTATGACACATTTTTTCAGAAGCTGTGATTGGTTGATCCAACAAAATGGAGAAAAAAAGGTAAATCATAGAATCTAGTCAGACATTATGTAATTATAAACACTATGACATTAGCGTTTGTGTGATCATTTGTAAGACATAGGATGAACCTGTGGAGGTGAGCACATGTAGAGAAACTCAATATGCATGTCTTACATGTTAAATCATTTTGTGCAGACCTTTCAAGCCTATGCTATGATGCAATAATATTCTTCATGTAGTGTTTGCAGAACATTTCTTCATTTCCTCCTCAGCTTGAGAAACTCTTCATCCTGTTAAAAGTCCTCCTCACAGTTTGACACTTTAGGAGCTCTTTTAAGGGCTAAGATGCTTTGTGAATAACTTTCATCTTTACAAGGATCTAGTCTCAACTTTAAGGGGAAATCCTTAGAAAATGTCCTGATTCCAAGAATTTTCTCAGAATTTTGTCACTAGGAGCAACTCTTGATACTTAGGAGGCTTCGTGAATACGGCCCCAGGTCTTTAGATCCACTCGTTAAAGCATTTTCTTTTGTTTTGAATATTTAAAATGCAGATCTAAACACAGAAAAAGATGAGTCAGCTGAGTTTTTTGGGGAAAAAAAGATTTGATTTAGGAAGGGATTTGCATTTATCATAGTGCATATGTCTATTCTAAATAAATAATATAACATAATGACACATTGGGGTTGTGTTTCATGCATTGTGGTATTTTATTAGTTGTGTTTTACAACCTGTGTGTATCATCTCCTCAGACTCCCTTGACTAAATTGGATAATTAAAAACATAATAAAGTCATCATCTTAAACCATTAAATTCACAGACACCGTAAATACGCCTTCGACAATTAAGGAGGCCAAGTTTGGATTTGTTCTTGAGGGATCAGAGAGAACTTTCAGTTGAGTTTTCTTCCATTTCATTTTTTTAAGGGGCCCTGACTTTTAATTACAGCTGTTATTTTTGTCATCAGTTCCCCTTTGATTTGCTGGTTCTGGATCAGGATTCAAGTCAAGCTGTTTTTTAGTCATTAAAACTTCTCCAAGCCTCGTCTGAATCTACTCCCAGTCTGCTGGTGGGAGTTTTCAGAGCAAAGGATGCAAGGGAGGGTTTGATTGGATACAGGTGTTGAGCTCTGGTTTAGAAACAGTGTCAGGGTGAGCATCCGAATTGCCAAGTACCTCTTCAATCTGTCAGTAAACAGTACCTACTATCTGCTGTTTACTGTTTAGTACCTACTATTCAGTAGGCAGATATTTGTTCCTACTTCGTCTGATTAATTCAAGGAAGTGGCGTCATTTACGTTTCCCGAACCGGCCGCATTCACCCGTTATTTATTTATTTTTTTTGTTTAGCTTTATTCAAGAAGAGTAATGCTCAAATACAGTCAGGTAAAAAAAAACCAATGTCACAAGTAAAAGACAGATTAAATAACTAAATAACATACAGTACATAAAGGAAAGTACAAATAATATACAGAATATAAAATAAACCAATAAAGACACATTTAAATAGTGAAATCATTATTTAAATAGAGGGGGAAAGGTTTTATAATAATGCAGATATTTGTTATATTTTCTGTTGTTAATTTAAAGTAGTGATTTCAGTCTGGACTTTAACTCTAGATTAAAAATTGATTCAATTAATCCACGCTCGTTTGTTTTGATTTGGAGGCGCACGTGAAGTGACGATTTACGTTTAATTTTGCACAGCATTGTGGGTGGTAAAATACAATTCATTTCCTGAAAGGATGAATCCGATCCATACTGCATGAAACCAGGAAGTTAGTATCCATACTGAAATGTTCAGTATACTGAGGTGGACCCAAAAAATGACCACGAGGGTTCAGTATACTGAAACTCCCTAAAAAAAATACTGCATACTGAACTGTGGATATTTGGAAAGGACCCGGGTATGTGGGTGGAGATGGGAAGCAGTGGGCCAGGCTACAAGGTCAGGGGTCAAGCAGGACAATAATTTAAAGGTAGTGTGTAAAAGGAGATTATCACTTGTGGAAACACTGAACAGTAACTTACAAATAAGAGAAATCTTACCTCAGCTTCTGACATTTTTGTCACTTCTCCACTTTTATAGTTCAATAATATATAAGTTTGGGCCAAGCTGAAATCTACAGAAGGGCTACGTGGACACATTTATCCCGTTAACTCGGGTTAACAATGCTGGTTTCCCAGTGGTGGCTTGTTAATGTCTGTTGATTTTCATGGATCTTAACTTATTTTTCTTGCGACGAGATAACAAAGCTTATTTTCTCGTGATAACTGGATCATTTTCTGGCAATTTTGGGAAGAAAACAAAACAAATAACATAACTGTGATAGGCCAGACCATATTTCTATGTTTGTTTTGTGCTTTTGCTATTCTGGGCATATGAGATAAATAAGTGGAGATCTTTGGAAGTAAATCCACAGTGTGTGGATGCATGTCAATTTAGGGCTTCCATATAAATCTGAACAGTCTTCAGATAAAGAAAAGCCTGTGTAACTAAGAATTGATGGCTGCAGTGAAAAGTGTGTAGGCCAGTGTCTTGTTTTTTCGGTTTCACCCGTCTACATTAAAAAACAACAATTAGAGAATCCCAGTGTCTTTGGGCACATTTACAGCCAAGTCGCAGCCAGGATTTATCCCCTTCCATTCCACTTTCCTCCACACCACCTACCCACCCGGAGATATTGTTTCTGCCTGGACATCTGTCCAGCGTTGGCAGATGCAGATGTTGTTGGCGGCTGTGAACCCGGGAGGAAGTTCCAGCCACTCCAAAGCCCAAATGTTTCTTTTAACATTTCCCTGCGTTCCCTGTTTTTTTTTTGTCACATCTGAAAACAAAAGAGGAAGAGGAGGCATTCTTTGAGAGTGATAAGAACCACATTTGCCTTTTCGGAAAGCACAAAAAAAAGAGGATATCATGTTGCTGTGGGTGATTCGAATTTACTTTATTTGCTGCAAGGGTGTAGCAGAAAAAAAAAATCCTCAGACACCAACACACACATGCACATGAAGCGAGTGACTCATAGCATCGTCCGATGAACAGCTGAGTTTTACTGAGACCTCCTGTGAGCCTGGAAATCAATACCAGCCTGTGCAAAATATGTGCCTTGTGGAGGCAGATTTTCAGATGAAACAAAACTTTGCAAGCACAACAAATGATGAAGACGAGAATTTACTTTAAGTAATCTTTTAGTCGTTCTTAAATACTTTCATGTGAAATGAAAGGAGAAAACCTACATTTTGTAATGGTCAGAGAAGCACAGAGCAGGGTTTTGTAGCTAAGTGTTTATGCAGTTTGTTATTGTCTTTCAGACTTGCAGTCATGAATGTTTTCTGCATCAAGCTGCTGCTGTTGTTCATTTTTCTGCCTTTCCTCTCCATGTACTGGATCCATTACTGAAAGCATTACAGCATCAGCCAAAGATTTATCTTTTTTCTTCCCCTTTTTTTCCTGAAGCCCATGGCAGCAAGCAAAGCCTGCGGAGAATTTAAGATGCTCTTGATTGTTCAGGGATCTTCCCATCACTTAAATCCTGCTTGTCTGCTCTGCTCTCTGGACCTCCAGCATGGTGCTGGGCAGCCAGTCAGTGCTGATTATTTAAGGGTTACTATTCATCAAACTTTGAGGTCAGCAGTAGTTAATACCCTTAAGATCATATGATGGCCCATGTGTGTGACATATTGAGATCACTATGTCAAAGATAATATAGTGGGGTACATTTTAAGTGAGTCCTCCCCGCTCTCGCATGAAAACTGATGCATTAAGGCAAAGCTGTGAAGTTTCTGAGTGTCATGGGAGTCGTCTGCTCCAAGAAAGCCTCTGCAAACAATTCTTCTCTTGTTTAGCAGTATGTCATGTCTTACAATATTGATTTGTTGTTGATTCGACCTTACAATCCTCTTCCTCTTAAACCCTTTCCATGATGCAATTTTGTAATTATTTTTTGTGTGCATCATTGCCAACCAGCTTGATGGTGATTACATCCTATTAGCTGAATGAGAGGTAATTATCATCAGTGCTTACAGAAACACTTAATGTTGCTCAATGGGGTTTTTATTTGTACTCTGAACCTTTTGAGTAATCATAAACTGCAAACCAATAAATTACACTGATGGGGGAAAAAAAATAATCTTACTCGAGGAAAAACTTTGGATATTTTTTAGTGCATTGGATGTTCATGTCTTGGGCATGGATTTCGCTGATGATTAATTCGACAAGAGTTTATTCCTGAAAGCCTAGCGCTACATGAGCACACCCAAACAGTGGAGACGAGATGGTCTGACGAACCGAGTCGTGGGACAGGATGTGGACCCGAGAAGTTCCTGTGTAATCGCTGCAGAGATCTCACACACCGTTCCAACTCTGTAAATGCTTTTATGAGCCTCTGTGTACGACTCCTCACAGCTGAGAATGCAAACTGCTCTCAAATGGAGGTTGAGAATCTAATTGAATAAGACAAGGGTTTACGATATCGGGTATCAACCGTAGCATCTCTTGATCTCTGGTAATTATACACTTAGATACACAAGTCTGACAATACAGACACATAATCATGTTTGAATTTACACACATGCTAACAGATGAGCACTTGGCAGGCACTACATTTGATTCCCAAAAAGAAACAAGTTGATGAAGTGTGAGGATACGGTTTGACTTCTATAGGAGTCTACCATAAAGACACACTTTAACAGCTGGCTGGGTTTTTTGTTTTTTGGCATTGTTCTTATTAATCTGTTCGAGTGAACATCGATGACATGGATTGAGCGAGTGCAGGAGGGCGCCTCCTTCCATGATGTGTACTGATAATAGTTTGACATTTTGGAACAAAGGCATTCAATGATACCACGAGATTCTTAGAAGTTCGGAGACAGAGCCAAGCTAGGTGATTCCATCTGCTAAGCTAATGTTGAGCCAATCTAACAGTTCAGCCGATCGACCGGCGGATGGTTTTGATTTCCCTTTCCGACCGATCAGCGTATTTTCTAACTTGTTAAACTATTTCTCTAACAGTCTGATCACTGCTAACACGTGTCCTCCGGGCCAGTGCTCTAATTGATGAGGAATGTTTTATTGTAGATCAAACACTGATTCATTTGACTGAACTCAAAAAAGAGTCTCGCTCACTTAGCCTCGATCCATGTCTGTTCTCGAAGCGTCCTGGTTGCCTGATCGGGTGAGTCAGACAGACTTTTTAAAACTAATAGCTTCCATCGGGTCGGCCGGTGCCTGGCGCATTATGGTGATGAGGCGGCAGATTTTGTGGTAAAACTGGCAAAGTGTCTTACGTGAATAGGCAAGCTGGTTGGTTTTAGGAGGGGGGGGGGGGGTAACTGAACCTTTGGTGCCTGTCACTAACTCAAAACTTCAAAGCAAAGGTTGGACCGGGGGCTGGGAGGCAGTGTGGGACTCTGGGATTGAAAGGGTTAGGGGGCAAGCATCGTCTGTAATTGTGGTTTGTGTGTGAGGGTTTGGGTTTTTTTCTGCAGGCTTGCATATTCTCCTTTAACATTTTTAATGTCTGTGTGGAGCATGCCTGTGCCAGTCCCAGCACTAAATGCAGCTGGAAGCAGTCTGAACCGGAGACCAAGACCTCACATGACATTGCAACGAAAGAACACAAAGAAAACATACATATGAAAGCTGCCAGACAGAAGACACTGGAAGAGGTCTGTTTTCAGTTCAAGGCCTTGAAACAGGGAAAAATCTAAATGAGATCATACAGTCAGTTCATGTCGGAATGCACCCCCTCCCCCTTTAAGACAGTTATTGTTGGAACACACTGGAGGATAGTAGTGTTGTCTCTGACTTCTTCTCTGATTAAAACAAACATGAGGACACAAAAAAAAAAACCCTAAGTGAACGTATCCCTCCATTCGTCTCTCTCTGTGTGTCCGTGGTGACAGCATGATTGTATGTTAATTTGTAAGTCTGTTGTCACATTTAAAATTAACGACAGTGCTTTGCTAATCCCAGAGCGTGTGCGTGTGTGTGTGAGCCACTCATCTAAACACACACACGCTCTCCTTTGCGGTTGCAGTCTATCTATAGGAATAGCCTCAACAAACTATAGGAATACCCAACAACACGGCAGCTGCCCCACTGCGCTCTGTAATTAGTGTGTCACAACCGCAGAGCACTGATGTCGCCTGGCTGACTTTCAACGCTGTGGGGAGATTAGGATCCCCCTTGCATTCACTCGTTTCTCTGCCAAGGCTTTTTATTTTTTTATATCTTTGTCAAAATATGACTTAAAATGAAATAAAACGAGCAGATCTTGTTATGAAGCCCAGGAAAAGAAACTTGTAAAGATTATAATTGAGTTGAATGCACCATAAAGTCTCGATGTAAAAACAAAACGCTGGATTAGAAGGAGTGAAAACAGCAGGACTGAAATGTTTATTTACTTCACTCAGATACCCCCGTGTGACTTGTTCTTTGCTGCAGAGTTTCTTGTTCGACACTGCACATGTACACACTGATGGCTGTAATCAATAAAGGAACATAAACAGATCAGATAGGACATGAATGAGGCTTTCCGCTGTTTGCTTTGATTTGGTTCTTGTTTCCAGCGGTGTGTACTGATGTTTAATGTTGAGGATGGTCTCTCTCTCTCCTCTCCCTCCTCGTCTGTCCTAGGTGCTTCGTGGGGCTCAGCTCATAGCAGTGGCGTCAGCTGATGGCGGGGCTACAGCAGTTGAAGGTTCCCCCCTGCCCCCCGACATCCAAGTGCAGTACGTCCAACTAGCCCCTGTTGCAGATCACACTGCCGCCGTACAGGTAAAACAACACACACACACACACACACACACACACACACACACACACACGCACACGCACACACACAGAAAGAAAAACACACTTCCCAGGATCTTGTCCACATGTTCACAATTGTTTGTTATTGGGTTGCATTACAAGTTATCAATATGCAGCTATCGTCTCAGATAAAACAGACCAAAGAACGAATGTAAATGACTCCCAACAACATGTTTGTACCCTCAAGATCAGATGAATCATTTAGCTCCATCCACATAACCTCTAAACAGACCTAATTGTTATGTCATGTAATACATAGACACAATTTCAGGAGTTCTACACGTTTCTTCCTTGTGATTTTTTCTCTCCTTCTGTGAGTATTATTTCTGTATTTAAGCTAAACTACATAACTACAATTTGTCAGCTTTGCGTTACTCTCTTTTTTCATCATTATGGCTGCTGTTTGGGCCCACTGATATTTCACGTAAAAAAGTGGAGTAGATGTAGTGTTAAAATGAAAAGAGAGGTCACCATGTTGCTTGAGAGAACACAGCGACATGTGGAGTCAGGATGGTGCACAGACACAGGGCAAAGTTGTCTTTGAAGTGGTCAGGTTAGCCCTGTAAATAGTATAATAAAACAGCATGTTACCATTGCTTTTTTTATCCCTTTAACATCTTTCCCTCGAGTTTGAACATTGTCTACGCTTTCGGCCCGATGTGAGTCAAGTCTGTGTTGTGTTGTTATTGTACAAACAAAAGAGAACTTCAAATGGAAAGTGTCTGTATGAAATACCAGCGGTGCCCTGCTCCAGATCTCCCTCTAGACTTAATCTGTGTGATTGATCGTTTTCCTCCCATTACAACTAGCCCAGAGCAAATGTGGATCACCAATGCATACATGTTTTGGATTTTTCAGTGAAGACTTCAACCTAACCTCTCAGTTAGACCTTGTCTTGTTGTTGGTTTGTTGTCTCTCTGTTGCCAGGTAATTGTTTTCTTCCTCCTGTGCGTATAGAGGTGATTAAAGCATCTTGTATTAAGTTTTTTTTTTTGGATCAACAACAAACTGATTCATTCCAAAACACTCTTGTCTGAAGAGCACTCGCACAGAAAAAAGAAAAGGATTGTCGCACCGTGCAGAGTAGTTCCAAGGTCTGTGCTCCACGTTGCTTGGCACAGTCAAACTGATTGTTTACTTAACTGATTTGTTTGAAGAGGATATTTTTCCCGTTGTTTGATTGTACACAGATTTGAACACAGCTCTACAAAGTTGGCCCAGAGTTAGTCATCAGCTTTGGGTTCATTAAGGGCACATGGACAGAATATCTGTTGATTAACAATGCGCTGTTGATCAGGAGTCGTTAAGAGACTGTTTCTGTTTGACTACAGATTGTTGCTAACAGGGCTGGGAATCTTTTTGTGTCTCACCATTTGATTCGATTTTGATTCTTGGGGGTCACAATTCGATTCAGAATCTATTTTTGATTCAAAACGATTCTGGATTCAAAGTCTATTTTTGAATGAGTCCATACTTCAGGATCTTCTCCAGTCATCTTTGAAACTGGCTGAATTTCTTGCTGCTCCATTTGGCGTTCTACTGACTTCATGAGCTAGCCTTAGCACTTAGCATGGAGTGACTGATTAGCCTAGTCTAGTTGCTAACATGCAGCGAGTACAGTATGCTCAAATAGACTCTCTTTAACCTTTAACAGAATATAAACCTACAAATCTATCCGTCCAGTATTCCATCACTGAACAGAAGATTCACTGCATAAGATTTAAACAGTTGAAGTGAAGAAAGAACAGTCACACTGAATCTGTGTTGTAAAGGCTTATTGCACTGATTGAGTTAAATAGAGATTGATAATCACCCTGTCTGGATCCAGGTGGGTTATTATCACAGTCGGGTTTTGACGTCCCTGCATGTAAACATTGCCGACTATGAGTTCAAAAGTTCACAGAGAGCTCAGCACTGTTCTTTTCTCCCCTTTCTGAAAAGTGTTGAATTGAGAGAATTGCTCTCATCGGTCTCCAGACATGTGGAAGCATTTATACAAATTCTTCAAAAATTACTTAGACTTTTGTATTTATTTATCTCTGCATTTTCCCCCCTCTTTATTTAATGGTTTCCATCACACAAAGTGGATAAAGTGTGTGGGGGTGGTGGGGGGGTGATATTTTTACATTTCAGAGGGAATTTTTGCATGTTTGCAAAAAAAAACTGAGGCTGAATTTTCATGCAGCATGATTCATCTCCAGCTCTGGTCTAAAATCTGTGCTAACAGTCTAGCTTAAGGAGACTTTGCACAAAAAAATGCAGTTCAATGCAATGAACCGATTCTCCATCAATATTTACAAGTGGAGATCCTGCAGTTCAACATGTCCAGCATTTCATTATCTCTGTGAAACACATTTATGTACATGATTTTCACTTGGCACTTTTTTGACCACCAGTGGTTACATTGCATGTTTTCTGTGTTGTGTTTGTGCTGCTGTGGAGCAGCAGCTGTGCTCCACTCTACACTGTTGTCTAGTGACAGTATGCTGGGCTGGGAGGATTAAATGCTGCAGGTGTGTTTGAGGGAACCTTTGGCATTCTTTTGAGGAAGGAGTGAGTCACTCTTCATGGTCATCAGCCAGGACTGAGTCATGAACCTCTCTCATCATTTGTTAAGGATTTTTGTAAGCCGCACAAAACCTTCCTGTCTGAAGCGGACCATTGAGACAGTCAGAGGGCATCAAAACACAAAAAGCTCATCACTTGTCACGTCACTCTTCACCTGTCACTCGGCCTCTTTTTCTCCTGGTATATTTCTGCTCTGATCTCTGCTGTCACTTCTATGTTCTATGCAAAACATTTTCCTGTTGCTACATAAGATTGAACTTTTCCTTATGTTTCTTGTGTTCCAGGCGGCTGAGTTGGCCCCGGCCCTGCAAGCAGACATGGAGGTGAAAGAGGCCATCCAGGGTGCCATACAGGGAGAGAATGGCGAGGTGGTCCAGATTGTCACATCTGTGGCCACATGAGGACCCTGTATGGCTCAACAAAGTATCACAGCATCACCTAACCAGTCTCGATTGAACATAAAGAGGTCAACAACTGCTTACGGTCTGAAAAAGCAATCAAGTCTGAACGACTTTAAAAAAACTGATGAGACACAGGGAAGAAGCTTTTTTTTGTTTGTTTTTTTATTTTCCTCTTCAAAACTTCTCACTCAATTTGTTGCCAACCAGATGTCACCATGTGGAAGTGTTCACACTGAGCTTGAAAAGACCCTGATGGGCCAAAAATCAGATGTGGTCTTTCTGTTGTTTTCATCACCAGAAGGACCTGGCTCATCGCAAAATACTCAGTGGGATTATAGTCTATCGAGGGAGGATGATGCTTATGCAGACCATCACCCTGCCACTTCATCAGCAGAGACGCTTGTTTACATCAGCCTTGGAAAACAGTAGAGTTCCTTGGAGTCAAGATGCTTGGCTAACTCTCTAAAAACCCCCATGAGGGTTTGTAAAACCCCTTAATCCTCACCTCAAACAACCAGTACTTTGCTCCCTCTTTTCCTGTCGTTCTTGTCACAATGGCCGGCAGTGGAAAGTAGATTTCGCTAAAGACAGCTAGCTTTGGTTGCTCTTAATCTGGTTCTCTGTAACTCCCCATTCTATCTCTCCAGGCTGTGATCCCGGCCGCCTTTTACTCCGCTCAGCTCGTTTTCATGATGCTTTGTTTGTTTGTTTGTTTGATTTATGTCATTGTAACATAGAAAGAATATTTGGAGGGCTTTAATTGTGGAGATAGAATACCATGAAATAGAAGAGATGGTGCCAGTGGAAGACATTTCAAGTTTCTTGTAGAATACCAAGGAAGCCCTGAAGTTGGTTATTTCCACCCGCTTTGTGTTTGTGAAAGATACATTCATGTGAATAAAACATGTTTGTGGTTGCCATAAAAAAAAAAAAAGTGGTTTCTTTTATGCATTGACTCTTTCTTTCCAGCAGCCTGGATCACCAAAATAGCTTCAAGGATTCCCAAGACATGACATTGCTTTCATCCGAGACAAACAGACAATTGATGGGAGCGTGAAATGCACGTTTGGTTTTTGAGGTCGTGTTTTATGTCGAGTAAATTTATTTACTTTTTCTCAAGTAAATAAGTATCATGTCAACTTCACTAACCATTGGATTGGACTACTGTAATGTCAGCAGTACTGCACAAAAAAACAAACATTTACTGATCCTCAACAAGGTTTTGGTCAAAATTGTTCTAAAATAGTCGTGCTGGTTAAAACAGTTTTATTTTTTTACTTTGATAACAAATCTTCAGTTCCCCTCTGCTGGCTGCATGGACATGTTTGTTTCTCAGGTAAGGCACAGAGAACATGTGTTGTTTAGGAGTGATGTTCAACTAACGATGAATTTCTCTGCAGTGGACAATAAAAAAAGATAAGCGAGACACTCTGCGGCTGTGTGTTGCTTTGGAGTAGTTTCCCATGCTCAGTGTGATGTAATGGTGTATTTTGGAAGGGGGGGATAGAACCAGGCGACAAAATGAACTTGATAAAACAACAATTATGGTCTTGGCTGCTTCCTTGTTTCTTTTTTCTTCTTTTTTTCATCCCATGTCTCAAACTGAACGTGTGTTTCTGATGTTAAGGTCCAGTTCCTCCCGGGGTAGAATGAACAGGGATAGACTTGTGGGTCCTCCCTTTTGAAATGACCTCGCTGTAGTTGAGTTCAAATGTTGGCTTGGACGACTGTCGCCCCCCCCGACCCCTTCCATTACATTTTGGACTTGGAAGGGGAACAGGCTTTGCTCTTTCTCTTCACTTTTTACAACCCTGGGCTCCATCCAAGAGCTGGAGTGGTTACCATAGCAACAGACCCTCTCTCAGGCTGCCCCGAAGAGAACCTGCTGAAAAACAGATATGAATGATAGACGGAGAGATGAGATTATTTGGAAGCAGATTGCATGTTTTCTGGAGAAGGAGTGGAGTGACGGACAGAGAGCATCTTTTTCTTCCTTCTCTGAGCCGCTCTGTGTTCTCTGTTACAACATGCAAGTACCAACCTCTCCTTGGCTGGCTCCTTTAACCCCTGTCTGCAAACATTTTACAAGCGTGGAGGAGTTGTCAGGATGTAAAAAAAAAAAAAAAAGATAAGCGAACATATTTGTTGGAGCAAAACTGGCCAAACACGACGCATCTCCAGGATCATAAATCCTAAATTGTTAATCTTAGGAAAACAAAGCTCCCTGCAGTCAGGATTTAACCGTCTAATGCACATAGAAAGATTACACCAGAGCAGCAGTGTCACAGTTTACAGCGTATACACATTTATTTATAGTCTCACATGCTGGATTTTTTTTTTTCAAAAGGTAAAAACAAGGCATGAAATACTTGCTAGTTAAAACATCTCCTCTAGAAAGATCTTGTTCCTGTGGTTTTGATTTTTGTTTCTGTATTTTTTTTTTTTTTTTTAAGATTTCTTGATGTTTAAATTAAATGATCATAAGTAGAATTGTCTAAAATCCAACTGCCCTTCTGGTTGCCTAATACAATTAAAAGCTGTTAAAAACGTTTTTTTCTGCGTTTGAAATACTGCAAGTAGCCTCTCCCACAAACTTCATCTCTGTGTCTTGGTTTGTTTTTTGGATTGTAGCCTATTTATTTGTATCTTTTGCTTGCTTTTCTTCTCTGCTTATCCTTTGTAGTTTAAGACATTTTTATATTTATTTAATTACTTAACTCTGTTGTTCAGGCTTTTAAAGAGGTCGTGCTGAGAGTAGATGTCTGGAAACGGAAGTAGTCTATAGCTTATTCCGTGTTTTTTTTTCTTTGTGTTTTGTATTTTTTTTTTACCATAGATTCAAATATAATAAAAAACGGCTAATGAGAACCAGAAGGGAATTCCTTTGACTCATGAAAGTCAGTAGGAAGAGTGAGGAGTGGGTGCGCGGAGGACAGCTGAAGGAGCGTGGATGGGAGGAACTCCCTCAGCTTAAGGAGCAGATGTGAGGAAGAGGAGGGGTACAAACTCATCCAGAGAATAGTTACAAAATACTTCCTCTCTGCACAACATGACAGCCCCGACACCGGACATCGAATGAATACTCCACATTTCAGCTTCAAAGGTAAGTTGGACATTCAGTTAACTGTCGGTTTTAGTAACTGAAGTGCGCATTACGTCGATGAACTAAAGGTGAACCTCGAACGTGATGACGTGAGGGCGTGACGGCTTCGCCAGGTGCTACGTGACCTCTGTGGTGTTAGCTTCATATGGCTACTAGAGGTAGCCTTATTAGCCTCCATTAAAGACACAGAAAACCAGCCTGTGATGGTGTTGCTTAAAGGCAAAAGGTAACAAATGTCTGAATTCATTACATTGATAAAAGTCTCATTTTTGATCCATAGCCTGAATTACAACACATCCAACTTTTGACCAAGTAATCAAATTGGACTTTAGAGATTCGAGCACTGCTGGTAGAGAATAACATTACTGGGAATTTGATTATCCATCTGCCCCCGCCAGGTGTTCTGAATACTGTTTAAATGGACTACCAAGTAGGGCTGGGCGATATGGACCAAAACTCATATCTCGATATTGTTTAGCTGAATGACGATACTCGATATATATCCATATGTATTTTATTAACAGTGAAAACACATCGAGAATAAACTACCTGATTGTGAATTTAAAAAGTAATATTATAAAATAAAAATGTTCCTTAAATACAATAAAAGAGAGAGAGAGGAGGACAGACAGTCAGTCATCATCAGTGAGATGAGAAACAGGTGACCTGGCACCTCTGTAATGTTATTTTAATGCAACATAAACTATATTCATATTAACCATATCGTCTTACCCTATATCTTGTTTGAAAACATATCGATATATCTTAAAAACTTGATATATCTCCCAGCCCTACTACCAATATGTACCACTTGTAGAACTGTATGATAAAAGCAATATACGCACACTTCATATTATTGAGCTGAATATCAGCACGGCTGTGATTAGGCAATCAGCCTATCCAATCAGTGCCCTGCTGGTATTCAGTACAACTGCACTTCCTCTCTTTTGATATTGTGCAATTTAAAGGCTTCCCAAAAGACTGCTAATGGGGTATGGCTTTGGTAAGGGCTTCATTTAGGATGTTTTATAAACTCTCAAACTAGACATGATATGATTTATTAAGTGAGATTATATAAGGGTTTGGGCTTTATGGTAGGCTATTCTCGTCTCTTGATAACTAGGAGGCCAGGCGTGTTTTATGAGCGTCAGTGCTTTAAACATCACATCTAACTGGCTGATAGTAAGTGTCTGAACTAGAGGCCTTTACACGATAAACACTGTGTTCTGTTTGAGTGACTGTAGCCGATTTTATTAACATTTAACCCCATTATGAGCAAATATCATTACAGGATGTTGAGAAAATACTGATACTGTAAGCTGCAGGAAACTATAAGAAGATATCTGGCTTTATGTAATAAATGTCGCCCCCCCCCCCCGGTGGTGGAATGAACTTCCAAACTCCATGTGATCTGCAGAGTCCCTCTGCACCTTTAAGAAAAAGCTAAAGACCCAGCTCTTTATGAATACCTACTAACTTAATGATGATGGTCTCCATATTATTGATGATGATGATGGTAATGACGATGGTTTTTGTTTGATAATGACGACTTATAAGATGGTTTCTATACTGATTAGAGCTCTCAAGAACTGCCCTCAATGTTGTGCTTTGCCTCTGGTCACTTCCTGTCAGCACCTGTGTGTCCAATCAGACTCAAAGCTGATCGTTTGCTCTTACTCACATTGTTCCCTTTTTTCTAGATCCTCGCTTGTGTTGTTCTTACTCTCTGATGTACGTCGCTTTGGAGAAAAGAGTCTGATAAGTGAAATGTAGAATTGTAGAATAGTAAGCTGCATTTGGAGCCAGCAGTACACTGACCTTGTTGTTAACACCTTGAACACAGTACCTGATATTGAACGTCTTCTGCCCCAGCTTTTTCTTGTTTTCTTTTTCTTAGAATGCTCTTTGGCAAATGACGACAACTTTGATTGATAACGTCTGTGAAAATCAGCATCAGGGTTAGGATAGCCCCGGTTTAAAAGGCTTATATTGTTCTTACAATGGAGGTCAGGGACGGAAATGACTGCATCCTGCAGTGTATTTTCTTTTTACACTTGGTAAGTTATATCATCCCAGAATGGTTCTTTGTTTTCAGACGCATTTGGGACCGAGAGAGGCGGTCCAGTTTGGATTCTGATTGCATGGGAGAACGACTGCTTGTTTGTTGAAGCCAGAAAGCTCTCACGTGATGAAAGGAAAGTGCAAGTTTCTCTACACTGAGCAGCGGTGTAAGTGCTCTGAGAAAGGCTGTGTTTGATTAACTTCCTCTTATCTTTGTTATGGTTAAAAAAAAAATTGATTATGCCAGACGTGGCATGCAGTACTTCACTTAATATCTCCAGAGTATGTTTCCAATAGTACCAAGAGGTCAGCTAAGAAAAACAAGGACTCAGAGGTCTCTGGATCTGTGAAGGCTAGTGTCTGACACTGCATCCCACCATCTCTGGTTATGATCATACATTAACCTATCACAGTGTCACTGTGTGTGTGTGTGTGTGTGTGTGTGTGTGTGTGTGTGTGTGTGTGTGTGTGTCCACAAGCTTCTCCTTCATGTTCAGTACCTTTGTGGAGAGAAAGAGGTGTTTCATTGTGTTTTTGAGGGAACAGTTTGGCTCCTTTTGGTATTTTAACACACGGGGTCTGGTTATTCAGGGTCCTGCTCTGAAAGCACATCTTTCAGGACAAACTCCAAAACCCAAGAAGACCTGCCACCAAAGTCACAGCGGACAAAAGACAGAAAACTTGTGCCTGCTTTAAACTCACAATTGGCTTTTTTTTTTTAACTTGGACAGAAAGCTGATCGAGCATGTGTGACTCAGGCAAAGGTGGAGATGAAGACCTTTTCTGAATTTGTAGAGGGCAGGGGAGGGAACAAGATGATCTTTGGCTGACAGATTTGTAATGGAATGAATGAAAGAGTTACACAGGGAGATATGGGAAGAGGAGGAGGATGGCTAAAGATCAACAACATGATTTCCAGTTTCAGGAGGGCTAAAGAGAAACCAGGGTCCACCACCATCTCAAAACATGCATACAAGCTATGACAGGTGTTTACAAGCTTGGACGTAATTTATCAATTTAATATTTGACATTGTACTGATAAATTGTTTCTTTCTAGAAATGATGTTTTGAAAAGTGATGTCATACTACACAATATATTTAAACTACAAGGCGTTTAGGTGGTATGAGTACATGCCCTTGTTTTCTGTGGTCCCCCGAGCTGTAGCGCCCCCCCCCCCCCAGAGCTGCTAAGGACTGATTTGAAATAATGAAGCACTACTGCACTTTAAACATGCTGCAGTATGGTTACTCTGTGCAGTAACTATTATTCCTGTACTTTTTGTATATATTGTGTGCTGCTGTATGTTGGCTAACCTGCTGTTTTAAAGAGGTCATATTCTGCTCTTTTTGGGGTTCATATATTTAATCTATGTACCTACTAAAGTTTGTTCACAATAGCTAAAGTTCTTAAAAAGTGTCTGTTTTCATGTTCTGTCGCTCCATGCACCGGCTCTCTTCTGACTCTCTCTCTTCTGACTCTCTCTCTAAGGCTCTGAAGTGCCCACGTTCAGAGTCCCCACGTGCGCCAAGTCTGATCTGATTGGTCGGCCTGTCGGCTCTGCCGTAATTGGTCAGTCGCTCAGCACGGTTCTCGGAAATGTCACGCCCCTTTTACCATATTTGGAATGCAGCCACTTTGGCTCCGAGGGGAGCATAAACATTAGCACCTTAGCACTACTGTGCTACCGCAGGCTACGGCATATCATGGGCGTGCTACAGAAGTTAACGGGCGTGCAACATGAGCTGCTGGGCTTGACACAACGAGCCAATGGGCTTAGATCAGTGATCTCACACTGACAAGACGTCACACTGGCAAATTCTTATCAAGGGGGGCTAGAACCGAGCGTTACATGCAGCTAATGCTACAGCTAACAGGAGGTGAAGCCGCGTTTCCGTAGACTTTGAATTTTTGCACATAGATGTGTCTAAACATGCACAGGACACTTGGAAAACACACTAAAGAGAATATAAAACCAGAAAAAGAAGAATATGGGACCTTTAAAATATTTTTAATCTCATAGTTTGCTGCTGGGCTGTTTGTCACCAACCAAATGTCATTGTATCGCATACAATGACAATAAAGTGTCTTATCTTATCTTATAGTTAGCCTTTTACTGTGACCATTCAACCGACATAATCAGCCATTTTCCAAAAGATTTCTTGTTTATTGAGGTTTCAGTCGGGCTTTGCTTTGGTGACTCTTGGCGTTCATATTCATTACTACATTCCCTGTCATATATCTACATAAACTCACTCTACAGTACATGACATACTGTTTGTGAACATGAAGTTTTAATCCTCACGTCTGCAACTAAATAAGTTGTCATCGATTCTTCCTTAAAACTGCTCTTTAAATCACACGCTCGACACTTCTAAGCACCTTCATGCCTCACTCTCTTTGTTTTCCTTGTTTTTCCTTGCTTGTTTGGCATGATGTAGACGAGAGAAAAGAAGCAGCAGATCTTCATTAAACGCCTCACACTGAAACAAATCAAATGTACCGTTTGAGAATGAAAAACAGGAAACAGGGAGGAGGATGTGATGTGAATCTCTCAGTTCAGCCTGAGCCATTACAGTTCAGGTCCAATCATGGTCCCCAGCTGTAGGACGACAGTGGTTCAGGGTCGTGCTGCTGTGGTCATGATGCAAGTGAAGACAAGAGGGGGGAAAAAGTCAGGGGACTTTGTTGCCTTCCAGCTCTGATAATTATCTTTGCAATCAGCGCTGAACAAGAACCCTTTTCATTTCAAGTATCCACCCTGCCTGCACCACTCAGCTTAAGAACACGAGGTGGATGTTGTCGTACCCAGCTGTGTCTCGGCTCAGCAATTAGAGAGTAGGAGACGAGATGAGGAAACAACCACAGGTCATGTTGTCACTACTCGCTGACATGATGGAGGGAGTGTGCCTGGAAGTGACACCTCATGAAATCTACAGAGAAATATGATTTAAACCTGAAAGATCAGGACGCACTGAGCGAACTCGTACAATCTAACACGACATCAAAGTAGGTCAGTTTGTTTGTTAAGAATCAGCGAGGTCGTTTTAAGAGACATCTGAATCTTTGGAGAGTAAACATTTATTTGGAATTTAAATGTGTAAGCCGTACTGATGTGTTACTGCTGGGCTTAATCTTTGTGTCTCTGTGTGTGTGTGTGTGTGTGTGTGTGTGTGTGTGTGCGTGCATGCGTGCAGTGTAAAGGAGACTCCAGAGAAAGCATTCATGTTTTAGTCTTGGCCATCTGGTTCAGTTCTTCTTGATCACATGTTTAGTGGCTGGAGGAGTTTGGTTACAATACAAAAACTCACAAACACTTTCACACACACGCACACACACACACACACACACACACACACACACTCTTAGTTCAGGTTTAAGATTTCCTATGTTTATGTGTTATTTTCTTACAAAGGGTGTGAATCTCTACTTTACAACAATCTGATTCAAATCTCTGTTCAGGGACAATTAAATAAAAATAAACAACTCCTCGGTCTGACTACATTTGGTACAGTATTGATCTGATCCGATGCAAATATTATGGACTGCCAAGTCCAATGTTTTTTTTTACTTTATGTAATTGAGAAAAATGGGGGAACAGAAAATGATCCGAAACACTTGTCCTTTTGTTTGTTACTCATACAACAATAGACGAGCTCTGCTGTACAAATAAATATTTTGACTTCATGTCCAGGGACTGTGGTCATTGGGGGCAGCAGTGGCACAGTCCGTAGGTACTTTTTTTGGGAACCAGAGGGTCGTCGGTTCAAGTCCCGTTGAGGACCATAACATGGAAGTTGTTCTGGTTCTGATTGCCCTTGAGCAAGGCACTGGTGCTGGCTCTGATGCGCTCTCTGCTTAGCAGCTTGTAGCAGCCCCACTCTGACATCTCTCCATGTCCACAGGTCCTGTTTGTGCATGCGTGTGATTTGATGTGTGTGAGAAGCATGTCTCTATAAATAACTGTAAACATGAATTTAATAAAGTATATCAAAATTAAACCATCAACCGTGTCCCGGTGTCTCACTTTAACAATGAGTTGCAGGAAGAAATATAAACAGTTGTTCTTACTGGCACAAAAATATACAGCTCTCCTGTACGTCTTAATCAAAAATCCTGCTGACACTTAGAAATTATATTTAATGGGGCGCTGGTGGCGCAGTGGTTAATGCGCGCGCCCCATGTATGGAGGCTGTGGTCTTCTAAGCGGGCGGCCCAGGTTCAAATCCCACCTGTGGCTTCTTTCCCGTATGTCATTCCCCACTCTCTCTCCCTGATTTCCAACTCTATCCACTGTCCTATCTCTACATTAAAGAAATAAATCTTTAAAAAAAAAAAAAAATTATATTTAAACCCCCCAAAAAAACAAATCCACATAATGCCAATATAAGAGTAAAAGTAGATAAGTAATAAACCCTGCATGATTAACAGCTCTCTGTGTGTCTGTTCAGATGGGGGAGCGATGATGTGCTAAAATAGTATTCATGAGAACAACAGCAAAAACATAGTTTTATAAATAACTTTTCTGCTTTCATAATTTCTCTGTGACTGTGAATAAGAATCACAGTGACTGCCACTCATGCTACATCCAACAGTTCTTGTTTGGCTTTGTTCTGTCTGTTTGGTATCATCTCAACCTGCAAGTATTAAGTGAAAGCAATCACTTTAAAAATAGGCTCTAGATGTCAAGACAACCAAAACACTTCACAAAGTTGTTGCTCAATATGTGGTCTACATGTGCTGTTGCTTAGCATCTTAGCAAAGCTTTAGCGCTTGCTGTCTCACCAGGTCAGATTTTTTTTGCTGCAGTTGTGCTTAATCACTTTTTTTTCAAAACATACAGATCGACATTTGGAACGTTTTCCTTCTGTCAACATGACTTGATTTCTGAGGTAGAGGACTGAAAATTGCTTTGGCATTTCAGGGTGTTGTTTTCTCCGTGTTACACACCTAGCTAACTCGCGAGCATGAGTTATTCTCATGAAAAGGTCAAAGGTTAATGTGAGACTCTTGTGAAGTTAAAAGTGATGAGCACTGTATGGAGATTAAAGAGACACTTCACCCATCTGCATTAATCTTTGTATCATTAGAAACCTGGTAGTATTTTTGAATGGTCGTGCATCCCGCCCTCATTTTCCTCTGAGATGTGAAATCTTTGTATTTCTGAGTCTGTAAAGGAGCTTCCAGTGACGCAAAATGATGATTTTTGCATCACTGGAAGCTGTTGTGGTTAGCGGGGTGAAACTACAACGCTAGTTCCTCATATTTTCGACCACTGAAGCTACAGACCAATCACAGATCAGTGGGTGGGAACTCACTCCCAGAATCCAAACTTAACGTCCGCCATATTGTTTGGAAGCTACGCTAACAGGCTCTATGGAGAAAGCTGATGATGGAGAAAAAATATAAATATAGCGGCAAGACGGCTGCAGACAGGCCGGTTTTGTTTCTCGTCTGCAGAAACAAGACCGGCCTGTCCGCAGCAGCCGTCTTGCGGCTATATTGCCGCCGCCGGCCGCTGCCAGCTCATCAGCAGAGACATAAGGCCTGTCTGTCGGCGGCGGTGAGGACGAGGAGCCCGGGCCGGCTCGAGCTGGGGCGGACTGGTAGTGTCGGTGCTCTCACTGTTTGTCTCTGGACACAGACATAGAGTCTGTTTACTGACAGGAATTTACAAGATCAATTCTGGAAGAAATCTCTGAATCAGTTGTGTAAACGGTCTTATGTGTTGAAGTAAATATGTCTGTAAATGTTTTTATTTCTATATTTCTCCTGCTATATTTTATATTTTGGAGAAACTGTGTCGATCAAATTTCCCTCTGGGATTAATAAAGTGTTTCTGATTCTGATTCTGAAATAGAGGATCTTAGTGGGAGTGGCCTGTGGTGCTGTGCATTCTGGGATTTGGTGTCTTTCATCCACATGAGCCAAAAAGACACTTTCTGCCTTTTCACGGTCAAGAAGCCACCAACATCAAAATGTATTTCACATTTCTACATATATGACCCAATGTCAATACAGAGTCATGTTTCAGCGGGTGAAGTATCCCTTTAAACTAGAACCAGCAGCAAATCCTCAGTGAACTGGTTTAAAACCATCAGGCCATCAACTGGTTCCTGTTACACTTGGGGCTCTGCAGTCTGATTCGCTCAACAGTAATTACCAATGTGGTCGAAGGTATTAAACTTTACTTTGATTCTTTGTAGAATAAAACAATATAATTCTTACTCATGCATCTATTATGCAGTGGTTACACCTTCAATGTTCTGTGTCTCATCAGTCATCCTTTCTTCTTCTTCTCACAAACATTTACTACCTGCTGTTAAAGTTAAGTTCAGGTGGATTTATCCCCAGGTAGCATCAGACGGTGGTAAATTAAGTTTTTTTTTATCAGGTTGTAATTTCTGAGCTCATTTATAAGAATTGGGTCACAAAGCTGTCGTTGGTGTTGTGCAGGGATCAGTTGTTGATGATATAATGCAGGAGATGAAGGAGGAGAGAACATGACTGAATGAAGGCTTAAACACATTCCTGGTTTATGATGCAGAGTGCTCTCTGAAGATATATTGACAGAGATATGACATAGTGCTCTGTACTGTGTAACAGTGAGATATCAGATGTCCATATTACTCACATGTGTCATTTACATTTTTTATTGAGTCTGCCAACTCAGATAAGTATTTGGGGATAAACAAACCAAACTTTAAAGGCTTTGTATGTGATGTTTTGATCCAGCAGATGTCGCCCTTGAGCTCCAGCATGAAACCAAAACAACTGGCGCTGCATTGTTGTGTTAGCATGCTAATGCTAGCGATCTTTATTCTGCTCGTATCTTCACACTGCATGTAAATTTACCTGAAATGAGCGTGATCTAGAAACACAGTTAAGCAGTGAGTACAGTATGTTATTCTTCTTTTGTCTAGTCCCTCAATTAAACAACTTTTATACTCGAGGGGAGGAGTCAGCCGGCCGTCCGGGCGATGTAAACAAAGTGAAGATAGGACTCTGAAAACTCTGAAAACATCACAGACAGTGGGACTCGGGTGTTACACCCATTGTAGACAGTCATGACTCACAGAGTTATTTTCAGAGGAGATACTTGATTTATACATTTAAGTGTGAAACATCACATAGAAAGACTTTAAGTAATACTTTAGAATTAGAGCTTATTCAATATCGTCATCTATCCCGGGCTTCCTGGCTAGAAGGATAACGGATCAACTAAAGTAAGACAACATTTATTCTAAAATTCTCATGGATTTTTTGTTTTTTTGTTTTGATATCCTAGTATATTATTCTAACTTACAGCAAATGTTCTGGACTTACTTCTTCTACATTTTTAAAAAGAGAAGCAACAGTCACAGATCTCTGGTTCTGAACTGGACAAATATGATGTACCTGCGTTGGTCTGCGTTGCTTTTATTAAACCTAACTCACTTTCATGTGTGTTTGTGGAAAACACATCCATTTGAATCCCTTTCCTGATATGAATCAATTATTTTTTTATAAGCAATAAATTTTTTTTATATTCTGTGAAATATGCATATTTGTGCTCTTTCCAAGAAGTGGATGAGTTGAGTGATACAGCTAACATGTCTAAACTTAGTCAGAAGACTGGGAACGATGGAGAATGTTGAGCTTCATCCAAAGGTGATGAAGGTAACATTCCTTTAGCGCACAAAATGTCTTTGATTAAATACATTCAAAAAAAATTCTAAAGATAAAGTTTTGGTTTTAGCCGCTGGATTATTTGTTTGCCGTTTGCAGCAAATTCTTTGGGCTTCTTTTTTTTTTACTTCCCACAGTGATGACAAGACACCAGGAAGCTGCTGCATCAGATCAGAACTTCAAATTCAAGAAGATTTGTTTGAACGTTTTGACAGAGCTCTGCTGTCTCTTTACCTCCCAAGAATCTATTCAAAGCTAGGCTAACCACCCATTCATTTGAATGTCCTATTCTAGTGACAAGACATTTTAGGCAACAATGTGAATGCTGAACTGTTCTTTCTGCGTTACATGAACGCCCACTGGACTTCCTTACATGCACTCTGTGAGTAGTTACACACACTAAGATGTTTTCTCATAGTCCACTACACAGCTCCTACATTACATTTTGTGTTTTTTATTTTTTATATTTTATATTTTATATTTTTAATTCTATTTTATATATTGTAATATCTTCTTATTCTGTATTATTTAAGTTGTTTCTAGTTCTGCTTTATTTCCTTGTTAATTGTTTAGCACCAATACACCAAGTCAAATTCACTGTATGTGTAAATGTACTCGGCAATAAACCCAGATTCTGATTCTGATCCTGATCCTGAACACCAAAATAATAACAGCAACACTTCCAAGACTGTTTCCAGATTGGAGATGTGTCATTCATGTGAGCTGTGTGCTCGTTGTGATGCTCTAAAAACTCTGCATATTTGATCAAACTGGAAACCAATCAAAAATGGAACCAGTTATTAAAAAACCCACCCTCGCTGCACCTCAGCGTAATGATCTGTAATTTGAACGTCTGACTCAGCTGAACACGACTCGTACAGAGGAGTCTTTCTGAAGAGCATGCCAGACGTGTTGGCCCTCTTTCACATTTTGTAATCGATCTGAGAGCACTTCAGATTTTCAGGCAGTTAAAGTGCTTATAGAAAAAGAATGCATCGAATGTCCGGGCGTCTTCTACAATTATTCCTGCTTAACCTTTATGAAATCCTTTAATTGACACAGGTCAGCAGGATAAAGTCACTGTAGTGGTGACAGTGTCTGTGTGTGAACAGTAGTTTGAGTAAATATTAGAATGGAGGCTCTCATGTCTTTGTGTTATGATAGGACATGTGATCCGGGTCATTACTGAGCAGACAGACACACGGTGTTATGAAGTCACTGCTCGGACTGAGTGAATGTATTTTGATTAGCAACCAGATCCTGGTCTTTACTGATCCATCTCTCTATTAGTCGATATATTATTTCATCTCTCTCTGCTGTGATTGCTTCCTCATGTCAGGCCCACACAGGGCTGGACTATAGGTGGGTTTAGGAGCCCCTGTAATGCCTCTTAGGCCATCTTGGAGTCCCCCCATGGATGCATGAGTGCAGGGGACACAGAAGCCTGCTGATGAAGACGTGGGTGGTGGGATAATACGAGGGTTGTTAAGAGGGGCATGCTGTGCAGGTTTAGGAAAGAAGGGGATTTGGGTAGACACATACCTTGGGCTTGCCTGGCACTGATGAAAGAAATTTGGATCTTTGGGATGCAGGAACAGATGCTTCCACCTAGATCACCATGTCCATGTATACATGCAGACACTGGAGGTATTGTAAGTGTGTATATGTGTGCTCTCTGCCTCTGGGAAGGGGAGATTACTAAGTGATTAGGGCATGATTCCATTCAAGTCAGTTCAGCAGAGTCCTTCATGTGATGGTTCTTAAAGGCAGGATATGTTTCATACATCCATGATATACACAGGGGGAGCTCTGGTTGTCAGTTCTGCCCCAGGTGGAGTGTACGTCTGCCCAAATGATCTGTGTCAGGAAAAGCGCTGCAGAAATGGGGAAAACAGCTGCAGGCGTTTGTTGAAAACACAAAAACAGTCTCAGCCCCATTTTCCGCTGAAAAAAAAAAGAGGGCTTGCAGCATGATCATATGACAGACAAAGTGTTTAGTAATTTATTCTGCTTGTCTCTCTGGATAGCTGTCATGGTGGTGGTGGTGGTGGTGGTGGTGGGAAGCCAGAGGCGTCAGTGGTGAAGGAACACCAAAAGTTTGGGAGAGGAATCCTAGAAAGGAAATCAACATGAAGCGCCAGGTTCTGATTTGTGGCATCCTTTTATTTTTGTAATGAGAATGTTTTTTGTTTTCTGCTCTGTACCAGGTGCTGTTGTCCTTTTGTTTATCAGCTAAACAAAATGATTTCCAGGTTGATGGTTATTTTCAGTGAGGTACAAAGAATAATTGCATACCCAAGCCTCAATCCAAAATCTCTGCTTTTTCTTTCTCCTAATCACATTTTCTCTCGTCAGGACATACAGTACATGAGCTCAGTTGTTATGTTTTTGCCTGTTTCTATTTTGCGAGGTTGCATAGTTAACTCAGAGAATATCATGTATATCTTTGATTGCACTCCTTGAGAAAGTGCTCAGAAAACTTTCTGCCGGGCGAGCAGATAACAATGCTCGACAATTACCTGGCCCAGCTGAGACGAGCGTGTGAACAGCGTCACCCGCGCTGACTGAAGGAGGCAAAAGATATTTGGTTTCCTCCGTGTGAAGACACACAAATCAAGTGCGAGGATTACATCTCTCTGCCTGCACAGTTCATGGTAACCAGAGAATGAAATTCAGAGTGATTTTGATAAGAGTGGATTGTTACTCAGGCTTTGGCAGTCGTTTTCTTTTGGCTTCAGTGATCCTTTTTTCTGCAGTGATTTGGTGCTGGAGAGCTGGAGTGCATCCTCCTGCACAGACAGTGTTTGTGCTGAACTATATCTGTTCTGTGTGTTCCAGAGATACATCCATACGTCTGCTCAGGGAGAGTTACATTAAGCAGTACATGGAGGGCTGTGGGCCTTTTACAATAACAGCTCTCCACCTTGATTCAAACCATATGCATGCAACAAGATAATGTTTTTTTTTATAGAGAACACTCTATAAAGAACAGTGTTTTACTCTTTTCATTGTACATTTGGGCTCAATCAGCGGGCCTTGAGGGCTTGACTGTAAGGCTGTCATTTCGGGGAATGGGGGCACATTTAGTCTATAGATATTTACCACAGTGGTTGTAAACAACAGGTGAGCGTTACAATCAGATTAAGATCATGCATGACTGCAGGTGTGTTCATACCAAAGGAGGGTGCTTATTGTGCTCGATGTGACAAAAAAGAAAGGTAATTGCTGGACTCGACATTGTTGTGATGTGACATGAATTTATGTCATTCGAGTGAGTCGTTCAATTCAAAAACTTCAATTCTACAATTCACTTAGCAGACGCTTTTATCCAAAGCGACGTCCATCAGAGAGTAAGAACAACACAAGCAAGGATCTAGAAAAAAAGGAACAATGTCAGTAAGAGCAAACGATCAGCTTTGAGTCTGATTGGACACACAGGTGCTGACAGGAAGTGACCAGAGACAAAGCACAACATTGAGGGCAGTTCTTGAGAGCTCTAATCGTCTGCTAAGTGAATTGTAGAAAAACACGTTGGTGAATCTTCTTAGAACAACTGAAGAACATTTTTTCAAAAATTCTCAAGAAGATAAATTGGTGAAAGAGGCCCAATGAGAGGAGACACAGGGGAACAGACTGCTCTAACATTATTTTATCGTTACAAACACCCATGTCTTCCCCATAAGTTGTTTGAGTGTATCCATATATCTTATAATTGGATATTTTGTTTTTTGATCTTGAAAATGGAGATATGGTTGTCTGTCATGTTCCCCTGTAAGTGATATACGTTACCTCACATTTCTCTGCAGCTCATCCTTTTTGGCTTGTTTTATCTGGACCCTCGTTTGTCTGCATTTATACGCCCCTGTGCTCTTTTAGACCCAGATGCATGCCATGGCTTTTCCTGTGTACATATTGCATAGCTTGTCTAAGTGGCTACTGTACTGTAATTACCCACAATGCCTTCCACATGTGCTTCATGTCTTTTATCGTCATAGCTCTGCAGGCTTATAGAAACAGAGATGACCTCGAGTCTCCTTCAGAGCATGAGTATCATGTTGAGTGGGAATGGTCCTCATTCCTTTGCACAGACATTTTTAAATTAGCTCCAGGGGGATCCTTCTGCTTGAATACTAATGATCTCATATCGGAAAAGTGCAAGCAGATCAAATTTTGTTTTAAAAGAAGAAGCGATGTGTTTACATTCATCAGTTGTTGGAATATTTTGTATAGATGCACTGACCTTGACTTTTTAATTTTGAACTTAATTAGCTTTTTACCCAAACAACATGAAGCTTTGAATGATTCTGCATGCTGAATCCAGTTTAATAAAGTCCCCTGTGGAAAAACTAATTACCGTCCCACATGCCACAGCACGTTTTTCAGGCGATTGAGAATCAGATTCACCATTGAAAATCAACTGTAAAAGTGATAGTTTTGAACTTTCATTTCAAGGTTTTAGTTTCCTTTCTTCTTATTTATGGCTCTTTTGACAGACTCCAGCAGAGATAAATCACAGATGACGCTCTCCAACTGGACTGACCTCAGCTGGGATTAAAAAAAGGATTCCTGTTGTTCTAGTTTGGAGTCATTGTCAGCGTTTTAATTAACACCTCCCCTTTTGCTGCAGGGTAGGAATATGCATACTTTATATGTTCTTCAACCCAAGGCTAATTCAAAGCTGTCAAAGTGAACACCCTGCCTGCCTGCACAATCTGCAGCTGGAGCAGCAGCCGTGCTCTGTTATTCATCCTGTGTGGAAAGTTGGATTAGTATAAATGTCTTTCATTTCCTTGAAAGTCTCCAAACTTCAGAATCCTGCTACCTTTAAGAAGTGGACCCGTACTTCACCAAATATCTGTTGTTGTTTTTTTAAACTTCTGGTGTTATTACAGTGCCTTTCATTGCTCTGCTTAGTGTGTTACTGTCTTACATTAAATGCATGAATAAAGGAAAACAATGTTTCAAGCCCTTCTTAAGAACACATGTCCCTCCCTCAGTCTATAGAGCGGGCACAGATTCAGAACAAACAGAACCAAACTGTTTGAGCGAATGTGTTTTCATTGGCCCTCTCTCTCTTTGTGGATCTCTGGAGTTTGATTGACAAAGCGTGCTTTCCATGGCTTTAAGCATCAATCCAAAACATTCCGATCTTTTGCGTTTATTTCAGTGTTGGAACATGTAAATCATATTTATTTGATTATCTTTAATACGCAGCCCTTTATATTCACACACAGTATCTTTTTTCAGTGACAGTGATCCAGAGTTTGAAACACTGCGTTGGATGGGTAGGGCTGATCTTTTGTCATTTTTTCTTGATTGATTGTTTTGAATTATTGCATTGTTTATCTCGCCAGACATATTCAGGGTTGTCATTATTTGACTTCTGAAGTGTGTCCAAGAAAGCACTGAAGCAATCTCTTGTTTCATGGTTAGTTCCCTCATGGAGCGGGAAGGGACAAAGGGAATGAAAGAGTCGCTCTGTGAGGATTCATCTCAGTGATTATTGATTGGGGATTGCCCTGGTGACCCTCATATGAGTTGATGTTTTATCACACTGTGAGAACCATTCCTCTGTCTGAGTGTGTGAATAACATGTTTCTCCTCTCGTCCCTGTTAGGAGAGTGTGACCAAGCAGCAGAGAGACAAACGACTCATTCAGACACTTCAACAGTAAGTGCTGGATTATTATTTTTATTAATTCATATTGTATGTGTACCTTCTGCACGTTTTACTATTTAAAGCGCTGTATTTTTATAAACAATTTACAAATGTATCACCATGGATAGAAGGAAAGGAGCTGCAAATCATGAAGTCATGATGCGCTAACACACTATGTATGAAGTGTATGAATGTGTGATTTGAACTGATATCACAGTGACTCAGCTCGTTCCTTCATGGAGGATAAACGCTGTAGTAAGTTAATCTGAACCAGAGGCTGGTATGAGCAATGCCAAATATATGTTTTGAAACTTTTTGAAACTTTTTTATGAGCAAAGTATCTCCTGTTGATTCTGACCATCTCAAGGAGACAGAAGTGTGACAGTGAGGAAGCTGCTTTGTTGTTCAGAAATGACTTTTTGAACATGTTTTTACACATCACTTAAAGTCTTTCAAAGGTTTTGTAAGAAGACGTCACATGATGCAAAATAATCCAAAAGTTGCTCAATGATTCCTTCCTGACTTTCTGACCACCAATCTTAGGTATGAATCGTATTTAAGTTTATGCACAAATCATACACATAGCAGTGTGCTTTAGAGTTAAAAAAAAAACAGAACATTTATTTAATTGAATTTATCAAAATATAAGATAAAAAGGCAATTAGAAAATGACATTTAGCAATAATACGCGACTCGAATACAAAATATATAAAAAAATTCCTTAAAGGCTTTATATGTGATTTTTTGATCCAGCAGATGTCGCCCTTGAGCACCAGCATGAAACCAAAACAACTCGCGCTACATTGTTGTGTTAGCATGCTAATGCTAGCGACCTTTATTCTGCTCGTATCTTCACACTGCATGTAAATTTACCTGAAATGAGCGTGATCTAGAAACACAGTTAAGCAGTGAGTACAGTATGTTATTCTTCTTTTCTCTAGTCCCTCAATTAAACAACTTTTATACACGAGGGGAGGAGTCAGCCGGCCGTCCGGGCGATGTAAACAAAGTGAAGATAGGACTCTGAAAACTCTGAAAACATCACAGACAGTGGACTCGGGTGTTACACCCATTGTAGACAGTCATGACTCACAGAGTTATTTTCAGAGGATAAACTTGATTTATATTATATTTAAGTGTGAAACATCACATATAAAGACTTTAATTGGGTTTCTGCTCGTAACAGTGTAGTATTCTGCAGTCCCTGACTACACTCCTGACTACACTACTGGTCTTGCTTGATTGAAA